>NW_021832810.1:0-12500 GCF_006345805.1 Octopus sinensis
AAGAAAAAAAGAAAAGAAAGAAGAAGAAGAAGAAGAAGAAGAAGAAGAAGAAAAAGAAGAAGAAGAAGAAGAAGAAGATTAAGAAGAAGCATAGGAAGGAGTGGAAGAGGAAGAGGAGGAGAGGAAGAGGATGATGATGGAAAGAAAAGTGGATAGGAAAGAGAAGAAGAAGAAGAAGAAGAAGAAGAAGTAACGTCGATAAAGGGGAGAAAGCATTAGAGGATGGAAGCCAGAAATAGGGCAGAAACAAAGAATAGCAGAAGTATTAAGGATAGAAAGAAGGAAGGGCGAAGGGTTGGAGAATAAATATAAGAAGAACGGAAGGAATTAAGGTGAAAATGGACGAAAGAAGAGCAGAGGGAAGAGAGAAGGGCAAAAGGAGAACAAAGAAGAAGGATAAGAGAGGAAGAAAGGCTCGTAGTAACATAGGTGGAGGGGAAGAGCATGGGGGGGAAGGCTGAAGCTTTCCCAGGCAACGCTATTATGAGTGCGGCACATTTGGGGGTCAGCTGTATAAGCTTGTGTAGGCAGTATAGCCCTCGCCCCACCCCTAGGAAGGTGGGGGTGGGGGTGGGGGTTAATTCAAGGGGTTATATCGGGCGGCACACACCCTATGCTACGCTATTGGTAGGGTTTGTAGTGAGGCGGGGGTGGGAGAAGGAAATGAAAATGAATGAGTGGAAGAAAGAAAGAAAGGAACGAAGGAAGAAAGAAGCGAGAAAGAAAGAAAGGATGGAAGGAAGGAAAGAAAAAAGGAAAGAAGTACAGAAGGAATGAAAGGGAGAAAAGAAAGGTAAAGGGGTAAAGAGAGAAAATAAAGAAAAGAAAGAACAAGGAGAAGGAGGAAAGAATGAATGAAAGAAAGGAGGCAAGAAAAGAGAGAAAGAAAGAAAGAAAAGAAGAAGAAAGAAAGAAAAAGGAAAAAAGAAAGAGAAAGAAAAAGAAAGAAAGAAAGAAAAGAAAGAGTGAAAGAAAGAAGAAAGAGAAAAGGAACAAAAAAAAGGACAGAAAGAGTGAAAGGAAGGGAGAAAACAAAGAAAGAAAGAAAAAGAAAGGAAGAAATGTAAAGAAATAGAGAAAGATAAAGAGAGAAATAAAAATAAAAAGAACAAAAGTAAGGAGGAAAGAAAAAAGAAAGAAAGGAACGAAGGAAGAAATAAGCGAGAAAGAAAGAAAGGATGGAAGGAAAGAAAGAAAGAAAAAGGAAAGAGGTACAGAAGGAATGAGAGGGAGAAAAGAAAGATAAAGGGGTAAAGAGAAAAAATAAAGAAAAGAAAGAACAAGGGGAAGGAGGAAAGAATGAATGAAAGAAAGGAGGCAAGAAAAGAGAGAAAGAAAGAAAGAAAAAGGAAAGAGGTACAGAAGGATGAGAGGGAGAAAAGAAAGATAAAGGGGTAAAGAGAAAAAATAAAGAAAAGAAAGAACAAGGGGAAGGAGGAAAGAATGAATGATAAAAAAAGAGTCAAGAAAAAGAGAGAAAGAAAGAAAGAAAAGAAGAAGAGGAAAGGAACGAAGGAAAGGACAGAAAGAGTGAAAGGAAGGGAGAAAACAAAGAAAGGAAGAAATGTAAAGAAATAGAAAAAGATAAAGAGCAAAAGAGAAAGAAAAAGAACAAACGGAAGGAGGAAAGAAAGAAAGAAAGAAAGAAAGAGAGAAAGAAAGAAAGAAAGAAAGGAAGAAAGAGAGAAAGACTAGTGGGGATGAAATAGAGACAAGATTTATTTTTGTTGGAAAGTTCTTCAACGATTTTAACGGATTCCATCCCAAAATAAAAGAACTTTTGTTTGAAGGTGTTTTCCAGATTTTTTTTCTTCTTTATTTTCAAACCCGAAAAAGTCGAACGGCACAAAGTAACAACAATTATCAATAAATATATCAACAGGTCATTGACACAGTTTAAAAAAAAAAAAATCTAAGATCATTATTTATTTATTTATTTATTTATTTATCTATTTGTTTATTTATTTATTAGGTTTTCATTGCTTTCATTTTCATATAAAATAATCGAAGTGATCGAAGACGGATCACCCCCCCTTCTCTCTCTTTCTCTTCCCCGTAAAGTAGCTCTCAATCATTTTTTTATTCCCATTTTACTCTCTACTGTACCTCCATGTAAAAAAAAAACAAAAAAAAGACAGTCCCATGGTATTTCTATAATTAAATATCATAGGCACAAGGAGTGGCCGTGTGGTAAGAAGTTTGCTTCCCAACCACGCAGTTCCGCGTTCAGTCCCGCTGCGTGTCACCTTGGGTAAGTGTCTTCTATTGGGTTGGTGCATAATTATTGCGGCTTTATTTTTTTTTAACAAATTTTTATCAACAAAAGCAATAACAATATTTAACAAAACCATCTTTAAATGACGGTCTGACCGTCTCTGCCAAGCAAATGGGAAGCAGTAATTGAAGTAGATGGTGAATATGCTCCGGAATAATCCTTTAAAGATGTTTTAGTTACATGTTGTTACTGTTTTTGTTGAATAAAATTTGTTGAAAAAAAGCCGCAATGATTATGCACCAGCCTAATACTTTAGCTTCGGTCCAACCAAAACCCGTGAGTGGATTTGGTAGACGCAAATCGAAAGTAGTCCGTCGTATATATGTGTATATATATAAATGTGATTATGTGTGTGTGTGTGTGTGTAAAATACCTATATTATCATTTCGTATTTTGGAGCAAAGCCAGCAAATTTAGGGTGGGGGAATGGGGATTAGACGATTACGTCGATCCCAGTATAAGTGTGGGAACGAAATTTGGGTGTCACTTTGGCGTGTGATCTACAATTTAAAGGGAGATTACTTTAGGTTAATTTGTGTTAGTGCTACTTTGCCGTGTGATCTAGGTGAGCAAATTTACTTTGATGGGTGATCTACGTGCTTATTTTAATTATGATATTGTTTTTTTCTTGGTTTCTCATTTTCTAAGACAAATGAAACATGGTTTTCTTATTACTGGTACATACATACATACATACATACATACATACACACACACACACACACACACACACACACACACACACACACACATATATCATGAACTAACTGTTACTTTCTCAGATGCAGCACGAAGCTTTGTCAGTGAACAGGTCGCGGTCTCAAAGCGACGAAAATATTTTGACAAATTAAATTTATATGTTGAAGTGAATCTAACGGTTTTGTGTGTTTCTTAAATGGCTTATAAACACCTTCCACGCTGCAATTGTTTTCGTTCCAGCACAGGATCTCAGATCAAGTCACTCGCTATGCAAGTACATCTCCAGAAATAGTAAGAATTTTGAAAAAATAGTTACAATGCTACAGTAATCTCCCTTGTTGATCACACGCCAAAGTGGCACCAACGCTTCTTGCCGGTTTTCAAGCTGTGATCAACTTCTCTTTCGTTTTTCAGCCACGTTGTAAATCTAGGACCACATTATCTTGTGTGTCTTCTCCATTTCAAGACAGTAGAGTGTAATTTGAGGGAGATTTGGCTGTTATGTGTTTCAGGTCGAAAAACAGGGGAGAGAATCCATCGTGAGGTTTTATTTTTACCCCGCGACGTTTAATTTTTTTGTAAAAGGAAACGTTGAAACCGAGAATCGGAAAGAATTGATGATGGTCTTTGTGAGCAATAATCAGTTGATGGAAATGTTTGAATCAAGTTCGACGATTGCTATGAGGAGTGGAAAATTTAGTGCTACAAGCCCTGAAGAAGAAGAAGAAGAAGAAGAAGGAGGAGGAGGAGGAGGAGGAGGAGGAAAGGAAGATAGGAAGAAGGAGGAGGAGGAGGAGGAAGAAGAAGGAGGAGGGGGAGGAGGAGGAAGAAGAAGAAGAAGTAGAAGAAGAAGAAGAAGAGGAAGAAGGAGGAGGAGGACAGAGACAAACAGACACACACACGGACAAACAGCGTTTGTGCGCGTGTGTGGTGTCGTTACGTTGGTTGAAAGTAAGTAAAAATGGAGAACTATCGAAGTTAGTAGAATTTTAACCCATCTATCCGTTTACGCCACTCTCCGTTCCTGGGAGACTCATTGGATTATTGTCTTCAGGCACCTCTTCCACAGCATCATATCAGAAGCAACCGTCATTAAAACATTTCTGCTGGATTCCCAAGCATAACCCAACTGATACTTTATTACTCAACCATTTCGTTCGTGGTCTGTCCCGAGGTAGTCTGCGCCTACGGCCGGTTGATTCGTCTTGGAGAATCTGTCTTGAGGTTCTTCCCCACGGCATTCTAATCCACATGTCCGTATTACCGGAGCTATGACCTATCAATGTGGAGAAGAAGTGACTCCATGCTTAAGTGTTTAGCCCCCGTCTTTCAAGTTCCACAGCTCAATTTCTTCCTGTCGGAAAATAAAAAAGGACTAAAGGGATGGAATAGAAATAAGGAATGAAAGATAAAATGAAGAAAGAATAAAAGAAAGAAAGAAAAATAGAGGGTAGAAGCGAAGAATCACACAAAAGATAGGAAGAAAGAAGAAAAGAAAGAGGCAGACTGCGAGAGAAATGCAAATGGGGAAAGAGAAGGAATGAAAGAAGGAAAGGAGACAAGAATTTTGTTGGAAAGTTCTCAAACTATTATTATTTTAATGTTTAGAAGGCGGAGGGTGGCGAGCTGGCAGAATCGTTTGGACGCCGGACGAAATGCTTAGCGATATTTCGTCTGCTCTTACGTTCTGAGTTCAAATTCCGCCGAGGTCGACTTTGCCTTTCATCCTTTCGTGGTCGATAAATTAAGTACCAGTTACACATTGGGGTCGATATAATCGACTTAATCCGTTTGTCTATCCTTGTTTGTCTCCTCTGTGTTTAGCCCCTTGAGGGTAGTAAAGAAATAGGTATTTCGTCTGCTCTTAAGTTCTGAGTTCAAAATCCACCGAGGTCGACTTTGCCTTTCATCCTTTCGGGGTACAATTTAAATAAGTACAATTTACGCATTGGGGGTTGATCTAATCGACTTAATCCCTTTTGTCTATCCTTGTTTGTCCCCTGTATGTTTAGCCCCTTGTAGGCAATAAAGAAATAAATGTTTGGAAGGCGGTGAGCTGGCAGAATCGTTAGCACGCCGGGCGAAATGCTTAGCGGTATTTCGTCTGCGGTTACGTTCTGAGTTCAAATTCCGCCGAGGTCGACTTTGCCTTTCATCGTTTCGGGGTCGATTAAATAAGTACCAGTTACGCACTGGGGTCGATGTAATCGACTTAATACGTATGTCTGTCCTTGTTTGTCCCCTCTATGTTTAGCCCCTTGTAGGTAATAAAGAAATAGGTATTTCGTCTGCGGTTACGTTCTGAGTTCAAATTCCGCCGAGTTCGAATTTGCCTTTCATCCTTTCGGGGTCGATTAAATAAGTACCAGTTACGCACTGGTGTTGATGTAATCGACTTAATACCTATGTCTGTCCTTGTTTGTCCCCTCTATGTTTAGCCCCTTGTGGGTAATAAAGAAATAGGTATTTGGCTCGTCGCTACGTTCTGAGTTCAAATTCCACCGAAGTTGACTTTGCCTTTCCTCCTTTTGGGGTCAATAAAATAAGTACCAGTTACGCACTGGAGTCGATGTAATCGACTTAATACCTATGTCTGTCCTTGTTTGTCCCTTCTATGTTTAGCCCCTTGTGGGTAATAAAGAAATAGGTATTTCGCTCGTCGCTACGTTCTGAGTTCAAATTCCGCCGAAGTTGACTTTGCCTTTCCTCCTTTTGGGGTCAATAAAATAAGTACCAGTTACGCACTGGGGTCGATGTAATCGACTTAATACCTATGTCTGTCCTTGTTTGTCCCTTCTATGTTTAGCCCCTTGTGGGTAATAAAGAAATAGGTATTTCGCTCGTCGCTACGTTCTGAGTTCAAATTCCGCCGAAGTTGACTTTGCCTTTCCTCCTTTTGGGGTCAATGAAATAAGTACCAGTTGAACACTGGAGTCGATGTAATCGACTCATCCCTACCTCCCCCCAGCTGCCCTTCTGGCAAAATTTAAAAAAATTATTATTTTTAAAGTCTCTATTACCAATAAAGAAACTGTCGTTTGGCGTATTTTCCATTAAATTAAACCTGAGAACTTTGAACGAACACAATAAAAGCAGAAATCGAACAATAACGTCAACAGGTCATTGACAGAACTAAATTAAAATTAGAACTCTCACACAATTTCTTTCCGTTTTCCTTCCTTCCTTTCTTTTTTTTGTTTCTTCAATGATTTAAGTTTATTTATTCATGTTAGTCATGCTTTTCGTTTCGTTGCATTTTGTAATAACTGATGAAGTGAGCGAAAAAGACTGACTGCGCTCTCACTCACCAAGTTTGTTTACATGAAAAATGTAACAGACACAAAACAAAACCGTTTTTAATCTTACGGCCTGGTTGTTGACGTTGTTGTTTTCCGGCATGTCGGCGTCCAGATTGGACAGTTCAATGGGATCTTTCCAGTTTGAACGGCAGTTTTTAAAAATAATTTCCACGTAGCTAAACACTTTTAAACTTCGTATACTGGTAGAATGTGTTTATAAAACATGTTCTTCTCTTGGCTTTATTGAGAAAATTCTATAGTTTGTAAGATATTTGTTGTTTTTATTTCTTCAATTTCTGCAATTTCAACCAATCAATGACGTCTATTGAGGTGAAAACATTCTGTGCCGTATGAATATGTCCCTCGTTTAAGAAACAGATTGGGTTTATTTACATTTCTGAAGAAAAAAAAGATACCCTTCCCCCATCCCTAACCCTAAAACAGATTGAAATGCAATAGATCGATACTAGGGTCATAATTATGGGTGACAATTTCATATGACACCGCTAGAAAAAACTGCCGTTCAAACCGAAAAGATCCGATCAATGAATAAAAGTGTTCCAGGCATGACCATCCTGTATTTTAATTAGAATATATTAGTACTACATTATTCAGTGTGTCCTTTCTGAGACGTAAACGGGGTCAGATTAAAACCCATAGTGACCTTAAGCACTTAAAAGACCCCATATATTGTATGTAATTCAAAATATAAACAATAATAAACCATGAAATATTTTTATTTTTCATAAATGATCCAAATCTAACTGTAATACGGAAAATAATGTTTATTTTTTGTATACTTCTAATTAATTTGTATTTGAAGTTTTCTCCTACTTATTTTTAATTGTAAAGTCTTTAACAGATCCTCACTATGACACCATGAACACTTCGAAATTATATTTCCGATCATATAAACCATTTGGAATATTATTTTAGCAAGTTTAAAGTGATTTCTTTTGTGCCGTAGACCATTTACAATTCCTGTGGTGCCCCTCTTCCCTTGACGCTCTCAGAGTTTAGCTGCCTTTTTATGTAAAAGCAGTTTGGTGTATTCGAGCGAGTTTGGCTGCGCTTTTATTTAAGGGCAGATTTGGTGTATTTGAGCAAGTTTGACTGCTATTTCAAACAGGTCACTTAATACGTATATACTTAGTTTAGTTGTTTAGTTTTAGGTGAACAATTATAGAGTACGGAGATGTACTTGCATAGCAAGTTACTTGATCTGAGATCTTTTTCTAAGTCTACTTCTTATTCTATTGCATTTTTTTGCCAAACTGCTACGTTATGGGGTCGTAAACAAACCAGCACAAGTCAAGCGAGGAGAGGGATAAAACACAAAGACGCGCACGCACACAATGTATATATTTATATATATACACACACATACGTACATACATATATTATACATGCATATATACATATATATACATACATATATTATACATATATACATACCAAACATAAATACATGTATGTGTGCCCGCATGTATACATGCATATATACATACATACGACGTACAACGGCTTCCAAACAGTTTCCTATTTCTTTGCTGCCCACAAGGGGCTACACACAGAGGGGATAAACAAGAACAGACAAACGGATTAAGTCGATTATATCGACCCCAGTGTGTAACTGATACTTATTTAATCGACCCCGAAAGGACGAAAGGCAAAGTCGACCTAGGCGGAATTTGAACTCAGAACGTAGCGGCAGACGAAGTACCTATTTCTTTACTACCCACAAAGGTCTACACACAGAGGGGACAAACAAAGACAGACAAAGGGATTAAGTCGATTATATCGACCCCAATGTGTAACTGGTACTTATTTAATCGACCCCGAAAGGATGAAAGGCAAAGTCGATCTCAGCGGAATTTGGACTCAGAATGTAGCAGCAGACGAAATACTTATTTCTTTACTGCTCACAAGGGGCTACACACAGACGAAATTCTGCCAGCTAACAGCCTTGACACAGCTTCCACACAGTTTCCGTCAACCAAACTTACTAAGCACTGATCGAGAACTACAGTAGAAGACACTTGTCCAAAGTGCCGCGCTGTGTGACTGAACCAGAAACCGCAATGGTTGCAAAACGAGCTTCTTAACTGCATAGCCCTTCCACCCATGCTTAGAGATATGGTTTTTTTCAAAGGCACGTGTCACGTAAAAATCCGTGGCGTCTCACTGTTGAAACACATGTCTTACGTTCGCCGCCATTGCCGTAATGATTCCACTGTCGATATATACAAATAAAAGCATTTTTATCACTCGTAAAAAAACACTCAATCACTGTATGATTGTTTTTTTTGTGACAGCCAAACACACTTTACATGTTTACACACAAACTTTTATATCTATTCTTATCTTTTACATTTCTATTCTCTTTTTATCCAACTCTCGTTAGAGGTGGAAATTTGGGCGCCTAAGTACATTTCATTGCAGCTGCTGTGCCGCCATATTAAATTATCCTACATAATCTTGTGACATCCGTTCAATAAATGTGATCAATCGCCTGCGAAGTAAGGTTTCCACACGTGTTCTTTTAACACATCAATTTTCCGATATGAATTATTTTAATATTTCAAATATATTTTAATATATGCCATGCTTCGTTGTAGCCTTCTTATCCTGTTCTTAAAGCCAATGCAGATGATGTCTATTTATACAATGGTTGTCATATACCTGTGAGTGTATGTGCGTGTTTGTGTGTTTATACATAAATACATGCACGTATATATGTATATAATATATATGTATATATGTATTACTCTTTTTACTCTTTTCAGTCATTTGACTGAGGCCATGCTTCGGGCCGACCAAGGCCTCGTGAATGGATTTGGTAGACGGAAATTGAAAAAGCCCGTTGTACAAACATACATACGTACACACACACACACTCACATAGACAGGCAGGCAGACAGACAGACATACATACAGATAGATAGATAGATAGATAGATAGATAGATAGATAGATAGATAGATAGATAGATAGATAGATGATAGATAGATAGATAGATAGATAGATAGATAGATAGATAGATAGATAGATAGATAGATATTCAAATTCAAAATGGCTGGCGACTAGCATCGTGCTTGAAACTCAAGCGTACCAACGAATTCGAATCAAACTGTTTTGATCCATATATTTGTGTGTGTGTGTATGTGTGTGTGTGTGTGTGTGTTGTGTGTGTGTGTGTGTAGGTATGTATATATGTGTGTTTGTCTTTGTGTCTGTTTGTTCCCCATAACCGCTTGACAACCGGCGATGGTGTATTTACGTCCTGACCAATAGAATAAGTAGCAGCGTTAAAAAATAAGTCCTGAGGTCGATTTGTTCGACTAAAAGCCTTTCAAGGCGGTGCGGTGCTACAGCTTAGCCGCAGTCAAATAACTGAAACAAGTAAAAGAATATGTGTGTGTGTGTGTGTGTGTCTGTAAACCATAATCCTTAGTCCGAGAATTTATATATTCAGTTTCGCCTATGGCTCATCGGGAATTCGATGAACCACAGGCGAAACAATATATATTTTGTCGGACTAACTATTACGGATTAAATTATTTTTAATTCTCTCTCAGACTTATTTTTGAGTACTTTATTATTTTTAGTGGTCGAACAGAATTCCTTTTGAACTTGCTACCCCATAGACGTTAACATGTATAAAATCGTAACAATTAAAAGCAAACCAAAGCCAAATGAAAATCTTTATATATAAAAGTGAGGTTGTGTGAGTGTCTGTCTCCTACGATTTAGATTCCTAACTACTCCCACATTTTGCGGTGCAGTTTAACCAAAACCGGGTATCTTATAGTCGTGATTCATATCGAGCCCTTCTGGGTATTAGCGCGCGTCTACGATGAGTCTACGATTTTTAAAGATAATTACCATCATTTTTTTCCATTTTAATGCATTTTTCGCTATTATATAAGGGATGTCTACGATGAGTCAACGATTTAAAAAAAAATTTACCATAATTTTTTTCCATTTTTAATGCATTTTTTGTTATTTTTTTGCTATAACTCTCTAAAAATGCTTATATAGTTATTTCCCTTACAAACCCGGGCAACGCCGGGCGATACTGCTAGTAAATAATAAAAGAAACTATGTATTTTCGAGATAGATTTATTAAGTTGCAAAGATGCCCCCAACTCTAAAGCAATAACATCTCCTCCATACTTTAAACAGTTCATATATACCTAGTCTAGTTCTGCTGTTTCGTTCAAGCGACCAATGGCTTTGACGACTTCTTCCGTTGAGATGTCATCGTTTGTCGCCGGCTCCAAGTGATCCACTAATAGCCTCTCTTGATGTGAAGTCGAACAGATCGACTAGTTCCAACCAGTTCATGCTGAACTATTGGAATAGATACTTTATCGAATTCGGTGTGAATTATCTCTAAGAATCACTAAAGTAGCTGGCGGGCTGTATGGCGGTTCACCCTGGGCGGCACTTTTAAAGGAGTACTACTTTTGGGTCTGTTGTAGGCAATATATGTTTTTTGTGGGGTCCGGGATCTACAAACCGAAGAGCCGTCCCGGGCGGCACACACTCTAGCTGCGCTAGTGCGAAGAATGAAACATTTCACAAACTTATTTTATTTTACAAATTTTAAATTTAAAGAGTAATGAGAACTTAGCAAAGTTTGGCGAACAACGGTCAAGGACTTCGTTTCATCTGGACCCTTTGACAATACTGAATACAGGGTGACCCAAAAGTAGGTTTACAGGTATCACGTAAGCACTTAAAATTTCTTTTAAAAGATTTTATTACATTTAAATTGCCATCTTATAGGCGTAGGAGTGGCTGTGTGCTAAGTAGCTTCCTTACCAACCACATGGTTCCGGGTTCAGTCCCACTGCGTGGCACCTTGTGTCTTCTACTATAGCCTCAGGCCGACCAAAGCCTTGTGAATGGATTTGGTAGACGGAAATTGAATGAAGCCCGCCATATATATGTAAAATATATATATATGTGTGTTTGTGTGTATGTTTCTGTGTTTGTGTTTGTTCCCCCAACATCGCTTGACAACCGATGCCGGTGTGTTTACGTCCCCATAACTTAGCGGTTCGGCAAAAGGGACCGATAAAATAAGTTCTAGGCTTCCAAAGAATAAGTACTGGGGTCGATTTGCTCAACTAAAGGCGGTGCTCCAGCATGGCCACAGTCAAATGACTGAAACAAGTAAAAGAGTATCTTACACACTGCAAAGGGAGCTTGACAAAATTAACTAAATTAGCATAGAATAATGGTTTCATATTTTTTGGTAATTAAGATCTAAACTGTTAATATATGAATGCGAAAGAAGATAGTGGAATAACTGTAAACCTACTTTTGGGCCATCCTGTTCCATACAAAAAATTGATGAAAATTATCATTTTTGCGGCTGTTCCAAAAGAATCAATATTTGACATTGATTAAAAGAAAAGAAAGATGAAAATCTCGAAGGTTTTTCTAGAGTGTGATGTTTTAAATAATAAATGTTTCTCCTTTTCTTTTTTACCTTCTTAAATGAATAGAGTAAAAGTCGGCAAAGTAATCAATATCGGTCTCTGTGGTGGGGATGTATGTGACTATCGGAAGGTCGATACCCACCTGAACGATATGGAACATTAAAGGAGCTGAACTGATTACATTTCTTTCTAATTTGGGTACAGGGTCAGTAATTTTGAGGGTAGGGGTTAATCGATTACATCGACTCCCCAGTGTTCAACTGGTACTATTTTATCGACCCCCGAAAGGATACGAAGGGCAAAATCGATTTGGGCAACATTTGAATTGAGTACGTAAAAAGCCGGAAGAAATGCCGTTAAGAATTTTGTCCGGCGCGGTAGCGATTCTGTCAGATTAGAATTGGGACCCTAAACTCGCGAGTCCCCTCTGCCCCGAGTGGCTACTCAGTGTGCCCATCCCCTTTGGGGGAAGCACTCCGTCGGTTACGACGACGAGGGTTCCGGTTGATCCGATCAACGGAACACCTGCTCGTGAAATTAACGTGTAAATGGCTGAGCACTCCACAGACACGTGTACCCTTAATGTAGTTCTCGAGGATATTCAGCGTGACACAGAGAGTGACAAGGCCGGCCCTTTGAAATACAGGTACAACAGAAACAGGAAGTAAGAGTGAGAGAAAGTTGTGGTGAAAGAGTACAGCAGGGATCACCACCATCCCCTGCCGGAGCCTCGTGGAGCTTTAGGTGTTTTCGCTCAATAAACACTCACAACGCCCGG
>NW_021832810.1:17500-32216 GCF_006345805.1 Octopus sinensis
ACGTGACCGAAGGTGTCTCCGATATATATATATATAATCAAGATTAATCAGCCGAAATTGCGAAGATGATCCGGTTCTTGACTGAAGATTGAAGGCTTCGAATGCCCCGTCCGTGTTTTTTGTATCGTCTTCTAAATGTTTCACGTTCTTGTCCCAGTTTGTATTTTTTACATTTACATATATATATATATATATATATATATATATATATATATATATATATATATATATATATAAGAGAGTATAAGTATTCATACACAGAGAGGTGACCCATGACAGGGCACCTTACATGCTAGAATGGGCAACCAAAACCAAACCACGAAAAAAAGTAATTCCAAAGAGAATGAAAGCAAAAATTATTCGTAGTTAACAAGTAAAAGATATATATATATATAGTGAAGGAGAGAGACAGAGTGGGAAAAGGGAAGTGTATGTGTATGTGTGAGAACGAGGTGCATATGAGCCTGTTTCTCTCTCTCTCCCTGTCTCCACCACCACACAAACAAACGAACAAACAGAAGAGTATAGATTTCAATGCTTTTTTATTTATTATCCTTTAACAATAATACATTCAGCTCACACAATTTACATAGAATCAATTTCTGTTTCTATTTACGCGACCCAGAAAAATCAAAATGGTTGTAAAACGTGACAGCCTCTTTCCTGTTTCTGCAATATATATTTCAGAGATAACAGAGCCAAGTGTAGGAGCGATATCTACTGACATATAACAAGTATTATTACTACCACACCCGCTCAATGATTTAGAGTAGCCCTGCTTCTCCCCTCTGATTTTTGAGGATGTGAATGTTACCAGATTGTGAACCAAAACAGCCGTATGACCATTGATAATAGCATAAACCTCGGGCAATAACTGTAACGATGGCGGGGCGGTTGATAACGAAGAACACTACCGCGATATTGATGGTGTGGTTGATGTTATTTGACTGAATGGGCTTTATCTATGGATGCAGAGTGGTTAACTCTTTGCCTGTCACAAGATTTCCGTAAGTTTTGTCCTTAACGTATCTGCTAGTTTTCAGGCTTTTAGCTCGCCCTTGTGTTTTTTTACGTTCTTAGTTTCGGTGAAGTTGCGTGGCTTAGTGGTTAGGCTAATCGGCTCGCGATCGTTAGGTTGTGCTTTCGATTATCGTCGACGCGTTGTGTCCATGATTTTACCTTTCAATCTTTCGGGGATCAATTAAGTACTAGTCGATCACTGGGATCGATATAATTGATTTACCCCTCCACCACCACCACCACCACCACGCCCCGAAATTAGTGGCCTTGTGCCAAAATTTGAAACCATAATTACTCAGAACAAAATGGTGACGGGCTACCGCTTCGGGTAAAATACTTCGCGATATTGTCGTCCGCCTTCATGTTCTGAGTTCAAATTCCGCCGGGGTAGACTTTGCCCTTTCTCCTTTGGGGTCCACTACTAATATATAGTGGACAGATTCAGTAAGTAGTGTCAGTCGGTGAGGCACTTTTTTTTTTAAAGTTGCTTCAGTCCACTCAGCTGGCAAAAATGAGTTGTACTTGTAATTCAAATGGCCAGCCTTGTCACATTTTGTGTCATGCTGAATATCCCTGAGGACTATGTTAAGGGTATGCGTGTCTGTGGAGTAATTTCACGAGCAGACTGTTCCGTTGATCGGATCAACTGAAACTCTTGTCGTCGTAACTGACAGAATGCCAGTTAATAATGATTTCAAATTTTGGAACATGGCTAGCAATTTCATCCCCAAAAGGAGAAAGGGCAAAGTCTACCTCGGCGGAATTTGAACTCAGAACATGAAGGCGGACGAAAATATCGCCAAGTATTTTACCCGAAGCGTAAACGCACAAAGAAACCCCCAACCCAACGGTCATAGAATGTGGGAGAACAAATTGCGGTACTTACCGTTACTCAATTGAGGGGCCGGAATCTAAATTCAAAGATGGCCAAACCTTCAAAGTGAAGTCCAGTCTCACCTGCAACACGGAAAATAATCTGATCTATGTAATCACATGCAATGGTTGCCAACATTATTACATAGGTCAGACGGGCGGATCGTTACGCAACGGAATGACGACCCATCGCCGACAGATCCAAGACAAAAGCGATAAGGAAGAATGAGGACGTTTTTATTGAGACTTTCGTCGTTGACCAAGAATGAATTGGTTTGTTTTGTTCTGGAGGGCGGCGAGCTGACAGAATCGTTAGCACACCGGGCAAAATACTTAACCGCATTTCGTCCGCCTTTACATTCTGAGTTCAAATTCCGTCGAGGTTGGCTTTGCTTTTCATCCACTCGGGGTCGATAAAACAACTACTAGTTCATTCCTGGGGTCAATGTCGTCGACTAACTCACTACCTCGAACTTGTTGGCCTTGTAAACCAAAATTTGAAATCAATATTATCGAAAATCATTACCGATCAAGCATGAAAGGGCCGTCAGTGAAACTTGTCTCAGATGTTTAGAAAGCGACGAAACTGTTTTGAACGCATTCGTACCATGTGTGAGCATTACTGAGTTGTGAGGAGTAATGTGGAACAACTGTTATTGTTGTATGTAAGACCGATTCGGTTGTCGACTGATTCCTTCAGGAGGATCATCTCACTGCCTTCTTTTAACTGAGAGAGTTTTCCTCTTTTTAGTGACTATGATAAAAACGGTGGTGGATGAAACCAAAAGGACGGAAGACAAACAGTTTTCTCTTCGGTCAAACCTTCATCAACTTTTTTCAAGATCCAGGTGGTGACGAAGATAAGAGCGGAAAAGGAGGTGCTTTCTTCAGTAAGTTTGTTAAAAGGTGGAAGTAACGAACATGGTGCAAGTTGGGAGGTGACCCTTTTTCTAGATGTTCTAGATAGTCAGGGTGAGCTTGAATCCGTGGGCTTCCATGATTGGTCCTAAGTAAGGGTTCTTCTCTCTGAGGACTGTTGCACATATTCACGTTTACTGTAGTTAATGCGCGTGGTTGGGGGTTAGAGGCGTTTAGTTTACGATCGTAAAGTCATGAGTTCGATTCTTGGACTGGACGGAGCGTTGTGCTTTTCACGTTGCTTTACTCTACTCAGCTGAAAATGAGAATCAGCCGACTGTTGCAACAACCCTCTCTTTCCTTGGGAAGTTATGCAGTTGTGGTCGATGAAAAAGGTAGCAGTAGTACCAATAATTGTCGGAGCCCTGGGAACAGTGAGCATAAATCTCGAGAAGTACGTGGAACAAATAGGGGCTGCAATAAGGGTGGATCACTTGCAGAAAACAGCACTGCTTGGAACCGCTCGAATACTCCGGAAGGTGCTCGATGTTCCGCTGGGCCAAGTATAGGTGAGCCGAGAGGATTTCTGTGTCTGCTCGCGACGCAAGCATAGAATCTTAAAACAAGTAACAACAGAGTGGCACAAGTTACCAAGAACTACGTTAACGATACGCGTATTTGTGGAGAGCCCAGCCACTTGCACTTGCTCGTATCAACTGGAACACTCGTTGTCGTAACCGACGGAGTGCAGGTTTTGTCATCCTTTGTTTGTTCCTTCTCGGGTCACCCCTGGCTCATTAGAGCCGGTTTCCTTGGCGTATAGGTTCCCCACCTGGAGGAAAAAGTGAGAGAAAGTTGTGGCGAAAGAGTCAGCAGAAATTCGCCATTACCTTCTGCCAGAGCCCCGTGGAGCTTAGGTGTTTCGCTCATAAACACACACATCGCCCGATCTGAGATTCGAACCCGCGATCCCTCGACCGCGAGTCCGCAGCTCTGACCACGAGGCCATGTGCCTCCAAGGGTAATAAAATAAAGTACCAATCAAACATCGATGGTATCGACTAACTGCTTTGCCTTGTGTAAGAAAAAAAAAATAAACAATGATTTATTATGAAAGTAATTTGTATTTGTTTTTTGTTTTTTTCATCGTGTACAAAGGTAATGTTTATCAAATATTCAAATAACTATACATTGTGATTTATAAATAAGTCAAGAAACGTAGAAGAATGACAAGCATTGAAATGACAAAGTAACAAAAACTGAACTTTATTTCTTCCAAATGAATAAATAATACGCTGGGAACAAAGTTTGAAACCAAGCCCAAGTGAAACTATAATCTTTTACTCTTTTACTTGTTTCAGTCATTTGACTGCGGCCATGCTGGAGCACGGCCTTTAGTCGAGCAAATCGACCCCGGGACTTATTCTTTGTAAGCCTAGTACTTATTCTATCGGTTCTCTTTTGCCGAACTGCTAAGTTACGGGGACGTAAGCACACAAGCATCGGTTGTCAAGCGATCTTGGGAGGACAAACACACATACACAAACTTATACACACAAACATATATATATACATATACATATATACGACGGGCTTCTTTCAGTTTCCGTCTACCAAATCCACTCACAAGGCTTTGGTTGACCCGATGCTATAGTAGAAGACACTTGCCCAAGGTGCCACGCAGTGGGACTGAACCCGGAATCATGTGGTTGGTAAACAAGCTACTTACCTATTTCTTTACCACTCACAAGGGGCTAAACACAGAGGAGGCAAACAAGGACAGACAGACGGATTAAGGCGATTACATCGACGACCCCAGTGCGTAACTGGTACTTATTTAATCGACCCTGAAAGGATGAAAGGCAAAGTCGACCTCGGCAGAATTCGAACACAGAACGTAGCGGCAGACGAAATACGGCTAACGTTTCTGCCAGCTCGCCCTACTCACCACACAGCTACTCCTACATACATAAATTGCTTTTAACAATATCAATTTTAAATTTTGCCACGAAGCCAAGTTTAGCTGGTGGGCTAGTTCGATTAAATCGATCTCAGTACACAACTAGCACTTATTATTGTATCGACTCTGAAAGGATGAAAGACAAAGTTGACTTCTGCGGAATTTGACTCAGGATGTAAAGACTGACGAAACGTTGCAAGGCGTAGGAGTGGCTGTGAGGCGGGGGAGTGGCTGTGTGGTAAGTAGCTTGTTTACCAACCACATGGTTCCGGGTTCAGTCCCACTGCGTGGCACCTTGGGCAAGTGTCTTCTACTATAGCTTCGGGTCGACCAAAGCCTTGTGAGTGGATTTGGTAGACGGAAACTGAAAGAAGCCCATCGCATATATATATATATATATATATATATATATATATATATATGTGTGTGTGTGTGTTGTGTGTGTGTGTGTTTGTGTGTCTGTGTTTGCACCCCCACTCAACATCGCTTGACAACCGATGCTGGTGTGGTTACGTCGCCGTAACTTGGCGGTTCGGCAAAAGAGAACCGATAGAATTAGTACTAGGTTTACAAAGAATAAGTCCTGGGGTCGATTTGCTCGACTAAATGCGGTGCTCCAGCATGGCCACAGTCAAATGACTGAAACAAGTAAAAGAGTAAAGAGTTTCGCCCTGCGTTCTAATGATTCTGTCTGTTCGCCGCCTTCGCTTTCAGCGAAAGTAAGGTGGCCTCGAGCTGGCAGGACCGTTAGAGCGCCAGCAGTTTTGGGGTTGGCGGGGGTGGGAAAGGGGGGCTAAGTCGATTACATCGACTCCGATGTTCAACTGGTAGTTATTTTGTCGAATCCGAAAGAATGTAAAGGCAAAGTCGACCTCAGCGGAATTTGAACTCAGAACGAAATGATGGAGGAAATGCAGCTGAGGTTTTTGCTTGGCGTGCAAACGATTATGCCAGCACGCCGCTTGGCAAGACTCCCCCCCCCCCTTTTAAAAACTTTTTTTTTTTCAACACAAATCCCCCTCATCCCCATTTCCTTTATTTTAAACTTTTTTTCAGAATTTTTTCCTCTCAAAATATGCGGGAAAATGCGGAGATTATGATTCTGAAAAAAAATTCCAAAAATCTTTGTAAAATGTTTTTTAAAGAATTTTTTTCTTTTCTAAATATGCGGAAAAATACGGACATCATGATTCGGACAAAAATTTCAAAGCATTTCTGTACTTACGTTTACAGTTTTAGGGTTAGGGTTAGGATTAGGTTTTAGGGTTAGGGTTAGGGTTTTAGGGTTAGGGTTAGTGTATTAAGGTTAGGGTTAGGGTTTTAGAGTTACGATTAGTGTTTTAGGGTTAGCGTTAGGGTTAGAGTTTTAGGGTTACGGTTAAGGTTTTAGGGTTAGTGTTGCGGAAAAAAGTCAAAATTGAAGAAGTTGGAAGCGGGGTGCAAAAGGGAGGGAAATTTTCACAATGCCGATTTTTGGTAATTTTCCAGAACCTCCGTGTCCGAAAACGGGGATTTTGTGCAAAAAAATTTTTTAAATAAACAAATTTGGGAGAAAATGGTGTTGGGGATGGGCGGAAGTCTTTCCCCCCACTTTAACAATGATAATAATAATAATAATCCCTTCTGCTATAGGCACAAGGCCTGGGGGTTTTGGCGGAGGGGGGAGGTGCTAGCCGATCATATCAACCCCAGTGCTGAACTGACACTTGTTTTATTAACCCCGAAAGAATGAAAGGTAAAGTCGACCTCGGTATAATTTGAACTCAGAACGTAGAAAAGACGAAATACCGCCAAGAAATTTGCCTGGCGTGTTAACAAGTCTGGCAGCTCGACGCTTTTTTGTATATATAAATATTGTAAATAGTCTTTTGTTGGCCATTACTGATTTTATTGTCCAAAGGTGGAATAAATTGGTTTGCCTGACGGAAGACGAATAATTTAACTTTTCATGTGGAACCCTTCGACGAATGTATACTTCACTTCGCTAATTCATTTTTAAGGATGTTAAATAAAGTGATTTAATTGTTGTAACGTGAGACAGAAAATTCAACAATGGATAGTTTTCACAGACAACAAGAGATGATCTGTGTCGACAACAAAGAAAACAAAAATGCTAATATTTATAAGCTCGCGTACCGTGACGAGAGAGATGTGCATCCATCTAGCTATCTGTCTGCCGTCTGCCTGACTGCCGCCTGCTTGTCTATCTATCTATCTATCTATCTATCTATCTATCTATCTATCTATCTATCTATCTATCTATCTATCTATCTATCTATCTATCTATCTATTATCTGTCTATCTGTCTGTCTGTCTGTCTGTCTATCTATCTATCTGTCTGTCTGTATGTGTGTGTATATATATAGGCGCAGGAGTGGCTGTGTGGTAAGTAGTTCCGGGTTCAGTCCCACTGCGTGGCACCTTGGGCAAGTGTCTTCTACTATAGCCTCGAGCCGACCAAAGCCTTATGAGTGGATTTGGTAGACGGAAACTGAAAGAAGCCCGTCGTATATATGTATATATACATGTGTGTGTGTTTGTGTGTCTGTGTTTGTCTCCCAACTTCGCTTGACAACCGATGCGAGTGTGTTTACGTCCCTGTAACTTAGCGGTTCGGCAAAAGAGACCGATAGAATAAGTACTAGGCTTACAAAGAATAAGTCCTGAGATCGATTTGCTCGACTAAAGGCGGTGCTCCTGCATGGCTGAAACAAATAAAAGAGTAAAGAGTATATATTTCTGACTATCTATCTATCTACCTACCTACCTACAGACATAACGACCGACCGATCGACCAGTTTGTCTGTCTATCTGTCTGTCCGTTTGTCTATCTGTTTGAATAACTAGACAAAGAAAGGTCAAATTCGAATGAAACCTAGCTTTCTTCATTACTCATAAATGTTACAGGACAGTGAAGTAACAATACTGCTTACAAAGGTACAGGGTACGGCCTGGGAAGCTCAAGTGAAGCAACTACAGCATCGACAATAATAGGCCCTTATTGTTTCGATTCGATTATATATAAATGAATGAATAAAAGGAATATAATGAAATTGAGAGGAACTTTCATCTCGTTACTCTCTGTCGAAAAGGAAACAACGAAAGGTTACTGGCCATATTATCCCCTGTCTGTATTATAGGTGCAGAGTTTGCTTGTTGACTATTTAATTATAATTGTTCTTTTATTTCAATAAAAAGAATATAATCAAAATATGTTTACATGCATCATTTGTATGCACAGATGAGAGAGGGAGAGAGAAAAATAGAAGGAGAAAGAGAGCGAGTGAGAGAGTGATGTAACACTTCAGACATCAAAGGCGATTTGACCGGCGATAAATTATCGTCTGCATTGCATATATTAACTTCTGCACAAATCTTTCGATTTTATTTCATTCAAACATACTTAGTAACCTCTCATCTACATCTATCTATCTATCTATCTATCTATCTATCTATCTATCTATCTATCTATCTATCTATCTATCTATCTATCTATCTATCTATCTGTCTGTCTGTCTGTCTGCCTGCCTGTCTGTCTGTCTGCCTGTCTGTCTATCTATCTATCTATCTACCTATCTATCTATCTATCTATCTATCTATCTATCTATCTATCTATCTATCTATCTATCTATCTGTCTATCTATCTATCTTTCTACCTGTCAGTCTGCTTATCTGTCTATCAGCTTGTCTGTCTGTAGGTCACTCACTCACTCAACAATCAATCAACCAATCAATCAATCAATCAAGCAAGCAAGCAAGCAATTTATCTGTTACTCTGTCTCTCCATCTATCCTCCTCCTCCTCCTCCTAATCTTCTTTTCTTCTTCTTCTTCTTCTTCTTCTTCTTCTTCTTCTTCTTCTTCTTATTATTATTATTATTATTATTATTATTATTATTATTATTATTATTATTATTATTATTCATCTTTAATTCTCACTTGCTTCCATTTTTTTTCGCCGGCACCTGCATATACATACCCACATACGGACAGACATACAGACAGACAGACAGATATGCCAATGTACACTTCCTTGGTAACAAAGAAACAAAATAGATTTAGATCACAGTCGTATCAGATTACAGCTTATTCAAGTGAGTTCAATGTGGTTTCTAATGAATCATAAAGTTAATTAATCCCCCCTTCCTTTACAACTTTATCACAATTTTGACACCGACATAGCTAGCTTAAGTGTGTGCCACCCGGGTGCAGCACTTGAATTTACAGCCTCCCCGTCAGGTGCCACCAAGCCCACACAGGCTTATATAACAAACTCTAAAGTACCGTGCCGATAAAAGCATGGTCTGCAGTGCAGCCCCCAATGCCCACTCTTTCCTTCTGCCATTACCACTTCTTTTTGTTTGTTTGTTCCTTCTCGAGCCATGCCTGGCTCATAAGGGCCAGTTTCCCGGTTTCCTTGGTGTATAGGTTCCCCACCTGGACGGGACGCCAGTCCATCGCAGGTGAGCTGCAAGATGCTGGAGGAAAGAGTGAGAGAAAGTTGTGGCGAAAGAGTCAGCAGAAGTTTGCCATTACCCTCTGCCGGAGCTGTGTGGAACTTAGGTGTTTTGCTCATAAACACACACATCGCCCGGTCTGAGATTCGAACCCGTGATCCCTTGACTGTGAGTCTGCTGCTCTAACCACTAGGCCATGTGCCTCCACCCTTTACCACTTGTGTCTCTCTCACCTTCTCCTGCCACTACTCCCCAGCAACGCTACTACATTTTTTCTGCCTTTAACCCTCCAAATGCGGAGTATAGGCCACTTATAATTGAATTCCATGTTGCATAATTTTTCCCTTCTATACTTATACGCTGCCATGAATGTCCCCCTTTCATGCTTTTGTCAATTGTCTTTTGGTGGTTATGTGTTCATGAACAGACATATCAGATTACATTATGATCATCCATATTTGTATGTGTGGAGGCGCATGGCTTACTGGTTAGTGTGTCACCACCATAATCATAAGATTGTGGTTTCGATTCCTGGACTGGGTGACGCGTTGTGTTCTTGAGCAAAACACTTCATTTCACATTGCTCCAGTTCACTCAGCTGGCAAAAATGAGTAATGCCACGATGGACTGGTGTCCCATCCAGCTGGGGAACACATACACCACAGAAACCGAGAAACCGGGCCCATGAGCCTGGTTAGCCTTTAAAAGGGTGCATTTATTTATTACTTTATATTTGTAAGTACTACATTATGATCATCTATATTTGTATGTACCAATTCACATCACTGTGAATAGCCGAGGGGTTAGGGTGTTAGGTTCACAGTAATAAGCTTCCTGGACCAGGCTGTGTGCTGTGTCTTTGAGTCAGACACTTTATTTCATGTTGTTTTAACCCACTCAGCAGGTATGCTGGTGCCAGTAATGCACCTTGCGATGTGAGGACCCACCACAAGCAACACTTTTTTGAGGGGTAGCACTTTTGGGTTTGCTGTATAAGCCTGTAGTGGAGGTGCAATAGCCCAGTGGTTAGGGCAGTGGACTCGCGGTCGGAGGATCGCGGTTTCGATTCCCAGACAGGGCGTTGTGTGTGTTTATTGAGCGAAAACACCTAAAAGCTCCACGAGATTCTGGAAGGGGGTGGGGGTGGCGACCCCTGTTGTACTCTTTTGCCCCAACTTTCTCTCACTCTCTCTTCCTATTCCTTGAGTAACGCTGCGATGGACTGGTGTCCTGTCCAGCTGGGAGGAACACATACGCCACAGAAACCGGGAAACCGGGTCCATGAGCCTGGCTAGGCTTGAAAAGGGTGCATAAATAAATATAAATGGTATAAGCCTGTGTAGGGGGCAGTGCCAAACCTAGGGGCTCCCCCAAATGGTACACCCTAGCTATTTCACTGGCTAGTGAAACTCTTTCTCTCTTCAGCTGTCACATCCTTGATATTTCCCCAGGGCACCTGTTGAAGGCTGGAGGGTATATCAGCCGAAACGTGTTAACAACAAACAAGATGAGGACAAATATCTGTCAAATGTAAATAATGTAAATAATGCTCACCATTAATAGTTAATAACTATTTTATTGAAAAAAATAAAAAAAGAAAATGGTGAATTGATGACAGTGAAACTTCCCTGCAGTGATTTGATGACAGATTTGCTGGACATGGGGAAAAATAGTGAAGTAAGTAAAATTGCTAATTTTAAATCAGTGCTCCGTAACAATTTTTTTCATATCTGGTACACTTATATTCATCATCATCATCATCATCATCATCATTTAGCATCCACTTTCCATGCTAGCATGGGTTGGACGGTTCAACTGGGGTCTGGGAGGCCAGAAGGCTGCACCAGGCCTTCCTAACGCCAACCACTCTGTGAGTGTAGTGGGTGCTTTCTATGTGCCAGACAGGGCTGGCAAACGGCCACGGTCGGATGGTGCTTTTTATGTGCCACTGGCACGGGGGCCAGGCAAGGCTGGCCAAAATTTGGTGACACACCTAAACTAAAAATATAACTATATAAGTATAGGGGAAAAAAATTATATTCAGGATACACCATGGCATGCCTAGCATCATCTTGTGGCACACCATACCAGTTGCAGAGCACTGTTCTGGATATATACAAAGAATTCCACATTATCTTGTGAGTCTTCTCTATTTCAAAATAATAATATATGATTTGAGGGAAATTTAGCTGTTATGTGTTGTGGTTCAAATGACTGCACAAATGGTCCCTCACAAGGCTCTATTTTTGCCCTGCAGTGTTTATCTTTTGTAAAAAGGAAAAGTTAAAATTTGAAACTGGAATAAATTGATGATAGTCTTTGTAACAATTAGTTGATGAGAATGTTCGGATATGTTTGGATTACAGCGAAGAGAGAAGAATCTAATGTTATAAGCCATTGTCTTTCACCTGAAAGTGAGGAAAAAGAGAAAGAAAGAAAGAGAGAGAGAGAGAGAGAGAGAGAGAGAACTATTATTTTACCAAAGTGTCTCTACATTTCTAATGGAGATAATGTGTATTTATTAAAAAAACACTCATACGTTATGGTAGAATTAAGATAATTAACTGGAGCATGGATCTAAGTATTTAAGGAGTTGAATGTACAATTTCCTATAAGTCAGACTGCCTCATGACCCCAGCAAATGAAATGGAAAGGGCATTGCCCCAGAGGATGGTGAAGGAGATATGCTGGAACAACCACTCTGATTCACAGGGTTTGCACTTGCAGACAACCATCTCTGCCCCAATAGTGGTGAGCAAGAATATGGTCCAGGGGCCAAGAACACCAGAGATCTCTACTGCCACAGACTCGACCATAAACCTATTGGGGGAGGGGACCGCTTCACATAATATTTCTACTTACCAGTGTGTAAGTTCTTCTTACTGATTAATTCATTCACTTTGCCAGCGCTTGCACTGTTATGCAAATTAGGTAAACCAGTTTAGTTCTCTTCTGAATTTGTACACATGATACATGGATTTAAGTTATCATTGTCTCTGTGGACAGAAATAAGAAATTAATACCTGACAAAGCAATAATAAATAAATAAATAAATAAATAAATAACTGTTGAGATTAACCAGAGCAATCATGTTTTGTGGCCACACCCCTGTGCCTCAGTTATAATGTTTCTTTTTCACAATGAGATAAAACGTATGTTTACTAAAAATACTCTCCTAAGTTTATTTTATGTTTGTAATATCAAATGTGCATGTACATGTGAGTGTGTGTGGTAAGAAGCTTGCTTCCTAACCATATGGTTCCGGGTTCAATCCCACTATATGGCACCGTGGCGAAGTGTCTTCTCCTATAGCCTTAGGCTGACCAAAGCCTTGTGAATGGATTTGGTAGATGGAAACTGGAAGAAGCCTGTCATATATATATATATATATATACATATATATATATATATATATGATAAGCCTACTTGGAAATGGATGCATGGCATTCATTCATATAATAATATAAATAATATATATATACCAAATCCATTCACAAGGCTTTGGTTGGCCCGAGGCTATAGTAGAAGACACTTGCCCAAGGTGCCACACCGTGGGAATGAACCCGGAACCATGTGGTTGGTAAGCAAGCTACTTACCACACAGCCACTCCTAGTATGTTTATAATTATTATAATGCTTGTTTTTAAATTTAATTTGCTGAAGAGTTTTATTCTTTTGCATTCAATATTGTTTTTTGAAATATGATTTTTGTAATTAATTTATCTTAATTGAGTTGATGCAGTTATGTAATAGTTAAATAATTTTATGTAAATAAATGACACAATGTATCTAATTGGTGTAAATAAGTAGTATATCGTCTCTATTTGATATAATTAAATAATCTATGGCTTCTACTTGATGTAATTAGAGATACCACAATCTCTGTTCTATGTAATTAAACATACAAGATCTCTACTTGATGTAATTAGATAGTCTATGGTCTCTGATGTAATTACAGTAATTAAATGGTCTATGATCTCTATTTAATGCAATTAGATACAACAATGTCTCTGTTTGGTGCAATTAGACATACATGGTCTTTGATTAATTTTAATTAATCTAATAGTCTCTACAGTGACTCTATTTCAAGTGATAAGGTAACACAAGACTCAGTTCGTGTCCATTGAATAGCGTCGCGTCTTTTCTTTCAAGGCCTAAAGTGTTTTAGAGTCAGCAGTCAGCACAGAAAGTCATGGTGACTGTTTGGGGGGCAATGACATAACTGTCATTCTCCTTGATTTCCGACTGTGAACTCCTAATGGCATCTCGAAGTTCAAAAGAGCTCAGAGATGCATTAGAGGAGAAAGAGACTGAACAAGATTCTGGAAACGATCTACATCCACGCAGAAAAAATCATGACAACAAACACATTTTTTTGTTTTTGGCAGCACTAAGACTGGTCAGTGATTGTCCAGCCAAGATCTAACTCCTTCAGATTTCCACCTGTTTGGTTCAATGAAAGACAGTCTTCGGGAATGACAATTTGATGACACACACAAAGTGAAAATGTCCGGAAAGAAATGGGGTACTGCAGGTTCGGTACTAGGCTTTAGAAATTAAGTCCCGGAATCGATTTATTTCTATACATATATATATATTATATGCATATATATATATGCATATATATATATCTGCATATATATGTGTATATATATATATATATATATATATATATATATATATATACATTTATATATATATATATATATATATATTACACATTTATATATATATATATACATATTATATATATATATATATATTATATATATATATATGAAGGCGCATGGCTCAGTGGTTAGAGCGTCGAGCTTACGATCGTGAGGTTGTGAGCTCGAATCCCGGACCGGGCTGCGTGTTGTGTTCTTGAGCAAGGCCACTTTATTTCACGTTGCTCCAGTTCACTCAGCTGTAGAAATGAGTTGCGACGTCACTGGTGCCAAGCTGTATCGACCTTTGTCTTTCCCTTGGATACACTGGTGGCGTGGAGAGGGGAGGCTGGTATGCATGGGCGACTGCTGGTCTTCCATAAACAACCTTGCCCGGACTTGTGTCTAGGAGGGTAACTTTCTAGGTGCAATCCCATGGTCATTCATGACCGAAGGGGGTCTTTACCCTTTATATATATATACATTATATATATGTATATATATATATATATATATATATAAATGTATATTATATATATATATATTATATATATATTATATATATATATATTTATATATTATATACACATATATATGCAATATATATATGCATATATATACATATATATGTATATACATAGTATATAAATATATATATATATAATATATATATATATATATATATATATATATATATATATATATATATACATATTGAATCAATTTTGGGATTAATCCTATGGATTCTTCCCTCTTCAGTAGAAAATACAATAAGAAATAAATGAAATACTTACACGCACACCCATGGAAAAAAGCAGAAGCAAGAGTCATAAGTACACATAAGTACCCCAGTTAAATCTAAATGTAAAATCCTTTAGCCAGCCTCAGCACACATGTGAA
>NW_021832811.1:0-7500 GCF_006345805.1 Octopus sinensis
GAAAATCTTTATTGCCTCATCTCACTTGTTCTTCATTCTCAGAACCTTAAAGTAGTTTGGAACAACTGAATCTTAGTCAGTCAGTTGATGAGCTCCACTACCTCAAATGTTCTTAAAATTTAAATCCACATTTGTCTATGTATCTACCTTCTCTATAATGTTGCCACTTGATATGAAATTTTTTGTATTAATGGAAAAGCTCTATAATTGGCTGATGAGTACTCAGCATTTTAAAACTGTTGTAATACTTACAACATTTAATAAAATGATGTAGTACGAAACGATCGTACCAAATTACCGGAGTCATTCTTGTTGCTTATGTTTTTCTCTTTCTTTGCAGACTACTTCATACCATCGTGACTGAATATGAATTTCGGTCCGATCCATATCAAACACTGCATGCTGTATAACTTCAAAAGGCCGTTCTTCACTATTGGAAGAAGCAAGAAATATTCGTTCTGTCTGTGGGAATGAAAACTATTAAAACAAACTATAGTTTGGCCAGTTTCGCTTCGGATCATTGCAATTCTTTGATTCGAAATAATCTGAAGAATCCTATGCCCGAGAGATCAAGAATTTGTTAAATAGATGGAATTATGTTATCAATATAGAAGAGAAATATCATTTTGATTAAATATAATCAATTACGTAAAACTAAAGAAGTATAAGGTTCTAGGAATTGTAAGGTTCAATATATATATATATATATATATATATATATATATATATACATATATATATATACATACGTATTATATAGATACATATATATATATACTATACGTACATACATATTACATATATATAAACATACACACACACATGCATATATATATATATATATACATATATATATACGTAATGTTTACTATATATACATATAGGGTTAATATTTATATATATATTAGTATATATATATATATTAGTATATAGGTGTGGTGTGTGTGTGCGTGTGCATGTACATATTTACTATTTTACACACACACACAACACACACACAATACACATACACATACACATACACACAAGTCTGCAATATTTTACATACAAATACACACACACACAAACAGAAACACATATTGTTGATGGCAATGTTCGCACCGGCGGTGGGGGACGGGTGTGTGTTGGGCACAAGCCCTAGAGGAAATGAAGATATTGGCAAGTGATGGGGACCTACAGAAATAACGGTGATGGTGATGTTCATGATGATGTTGATGATGATGATGACGATAGCTATCGCGATCGACATGGGGAAGGCAAGGGGAAACGGGTGGGTAACAATTATAAAAATCTGGCTGCGGTTTCGGAGGAGGAAAAAAAACGAATAATGAAGCAAAGGACAAAACGTCTATTATTATTATTATTATTATTATTATTATTATTATTATTATTATTATTATTATTATTATCATTATCATTTCATTATATTATTATTATTATTATTATTATTATTATTATTATTATTATTATTATTATTATTATATTTTTTTAAATAATAAATTAAAAAAGACTATCTCTGTCTTTTGTGTATGTATTAGCAATTATTAATTAATTAACACGCAAGTATTATGTGAAATGGAGCGATTAACGAGTAGATAATGCGGCTGCATCACGTGTGATGACTGGGTACAAGAGGCTTTGGTCGTATACAAGGGTAACTGGTGGGCGAGGGCGATAGTAAGATGGTGTTCGTGGTGGAGGTGTGGGATATAGTAGGATGATGTTCGTAGTGATGGTCTGGGCGATAGTAGAGCGGCGGCAGCGGTGGTTGTGGTAGTGTAGGTGATAGTAGGATGGTGTTGGTGGTGCAGGTGTGGGCGATAGTAGGATGGTGCTGGTGGTGTGGATGGTAGTAGGCTGGTGTTGGTGGTAGTAGTGGTTGTAGTGAGTGTGGTGGTGTGGGCGATAGCGAGGTGATGTTAGTGATGGTTGCGGTTTGTAGTGGTGGTTATGTTGGCGATAGCAAGGTAGTTGTGGTGATGGTGGCGACGGTGGTAGTGGGGGAATCCTGTGGTAGGGATGTTGGTGGTGGTGATGTTGGCTGTGGTACTGGTAATCTTGATGGTTGTACTGATGACGGGGTGGTTCATGGTGGAGGTTGTGGCAGTGGTGTATGTGTTATTGGTGTTGTTGTTGGTGGTGGTTGTGGTGGTCGTCTTATCGGTGGTGGTGGTGGTGGTGGTGGTGGGTGATGGTGATGGTGATGGTTGTAGTGAATTTTTTCTAGGCAGCTGTGTTGGTAGTGGTGGTGGTATTGGTCGTGGCGATTGGTGATTGGGGTCGTAATAGGGTGGGGGTGAAAAAGGAGGAAGAAGACATAGAAAAGGAAGACGAAGAGGAAAACGAAGAGGAAGGCAATGAGGAGGAGGACGAAGAAAAGGAGAAGGAGGAGGAAGAGGAAAAAGGCGGGTGGAAGGATGAGATGCAAGACGGATGTGTCAAAGAAAAAGTGACTAGAAGTTAATGAACGGTTCGAGTGTGTGTGTGTGTGTGTGTGTCTGTGTGTGTGTGTGTGTATGTGTGTGTGTGTGTGTGTATGTGAATATGTATGTGAGCGTATATATTTCTGAGAAATTGCTTCCGCCACCTGACTCTCGCTCTTTTATCGACCTCGCCTCCCCTTTAACGACAATTGACAGAAACAACAATAGCAACAACAACAACTTCAATAACGGCACAATTTATCGCCAATGTTCACCATTACACATTGACGTTAATAGTGACGTAACAACCACGAGAACCACAAACACCACCACCACCACCGCGAGTACCACCACCACCACCACTACCACCATCAACAAGAGTTCACTTTGATGAGAAAGTGATCTCTTTTTACTCTTTTACTGGTTTCAGTCATTTGACTGTGTCCATGCTGGAGCACCGCCTTCAGTCGAGCCAATCGACCCCAGGACGTATTCTTTGTAAGCCCAGTACTTATTCTATCGGTCTTTTTTGCCGAACCACTAAGTCTCGGGGTCGTAAACACACCAACATCGGTTGTCAAGCGATTTTGTGGGGACAAACACAGACACAAACAAAACACACACACACACACACACACACACACATATATATATACATATACATATATACGACGGGCTTCTTTCAGTTTCCGTATCACAAGGCTTTGGTCGGCCCGAGGCTATAGAAGAAGACAGTTGCCCAGATGCCACGCAGTGGAACGGAGCCCAGAACCACGTGGTTGGTAAGCAACCACACAGCCACTCCTGCGCCTATCAACTTTTAGAGAGTAGTAGTAATAGCTGTTGCTGTTTCAAATCCATCGGACGACAATCCAACCATGACTGTCCTGATTGTATGTATATATATACATAAAATATACCTACAATGTATCTTTGCTTCATTTTGAGTCATCAGGCTGTCTTCAGTTCATGTAGATTTAGTTGCTATTACTAGCAAATCGAAACACCAGAGCAGAAGGCAGATGGTTGTTGTTCTTATTGTTGATGATGATGGTGATGAAGATGATGATGAAAAGAGGTTCCCATGATGGCCAGGGATGGAGATAATGGTGGTGGTGGTGGTGGTGGTGAGGATAACGGCATGTTGGGGTTGCAGCAGTGGGTGTAGTGGCGTTGGTGGCGGCGCTAGATTTAGTGGTGGTGTTGTTGGTAGTGGTTGTAGTGGTAGTAATAATGGTGGCGGTGGTGGTGGTGGTGGTGGTGGTGGTAGTGGTATGGGTGTTAGTGCAAGTTGTAAACTTGGTAGTGTAGTTGGTGGGGTTGTTGACGGTGTTAGTTCTAGTGGTGATGGTAATGAAGGTATAGGTAGTAGTGCAAGATATAGTGGTGGTGTTATTGGTAGTGCAAGTTATAGGGGTGTTGGTGGTGGTGGTGGTGAATGTGTAGGTGTAGGTGGTAGTATAAGTTATAGTGGTAGTAGAGGTGGTGGGTTTGTTATGTTGTCGACAGTAGTGGTGGGTGGCAAGTGGTGGAGATGGTGTAGGTGTAGGTGGCAGTACAAGTTGTAGTGGTAGTGTTGCTGGTTGTCGTGGTGGTGATGGTGATGGCGGTGGTGGTGATGGCGGTGTTGTTGTTGCTTTTGGTGGTATTGTTGTTGGTGGTGATGTTGGTGTTGATGTTGCTGGTGGTGTTGGTGGTGGTGGTGTTGGTGGTGGTAGTGGTGGTGTTGGTTGTGGTGGTGGTGGTGGTGGTGGTGGTGGTGGTGGTGGTGTGGTGGTGGTGGTGCTAGTGGTGGTAGTGGAGGTATAAATAGTAGTGGACTAAAGGGTGTTGGCGGCGTTCTGTAGTGGTGGTCACCACAATGATTCATTATTCTTGTGGTTATTGTCAACACAAGACCATTGTTGTTCTGTTATTTTCGGTCAACTGCAGAAGCATCCTACCACATCCGGTTCATTATAGGGAGACACACAGACAGACACACACACACAAACTCTCTCTCTTCCTCTCTGTGTATGTCTCTCTCTCTCTCTCTCTCTCTCTGTCTCCCTCTCTCTCTCTCTCTCTCACACTCTGTTACATACACATACACAAAGATGTAAATGTTTTTCCAAATATTAGTTACATATAATATATGGTGTCTATATACATAATATATAATATATATATGTATATTATATATATATATATATTATATATATATATATATATAATATATTTATACATATGTATATATTTATATATGTGTATATGTGTGGGTATATGAAAACACACATATACATATATATACATATGTTATATTTGGGTGTGTGTATATCTTGTATATACGTATATAAATTTATATATCATACATGCAAGCACTAAAATAGAAATAATACATAATATATATGTGTATATATATGTATATACATATATATATATTTATATATATGTGTGTATACAAACACACAATCACACACACACATACATACATATCCACAATCATATGTGATATGCATACCTGTATGTATCAATGTCTCTCTCTCTCTCTCTCTGTCTATATATATATATATTATATGTATGTATATATATTTGTGTGTATATGTATGTATATACACACACATACACAGACGCATATATAGATATATAAATAGCACCTGGTCCTGACTAAGACTTAGAAATATGTTCGCTTTTCTGAGAGATCAATTGAGCATTTTAATTTCTATAGAATCATATTTTAAGAGGAAAAAAGATGTCTATTCGTTCTGGGCAGGAAATCATGATAAATCCCTTTGTGTCCTATATCACTCATAGAGACCTGAGGGTCCGTTTGGCGTGGGTAGAAATATACATACATACATACATACATACATACAAACATACGTATATACATGCATTTATACATACGTACACATATATTATACGTACACATATATACGTACACATTATATGTACACATATATAAATATTTCTTTACTACCCACAAGGGGCTAAACATAGAGGGGACAAACAAGGACAGACAAAAGGATTAAGTCGATTACATCGACCCCAGTGCGAAACTGGTACTTAATTTATCGACACGGAAGGATGAAAGGCCAAGTCGACCTCGACGGAATTTGAACTGAGAACATAGCGGCGGACGAAATACGGCTACGCATTTTGCCCGGCGTGCTAACCTTTCTGCCAGCTCAAGTGCAGGTATGGCTGTGTGGTAAGAAGCTTGGTTACCAACCGCATGGTTCCGGGTTCAGTCCCTCTGTGTGGCACCTATAGCTTCGGGGTGACCAAAGCCTTGTGAGTGGATTTGGGAGACGGAAACTGAAAGAAGCTCGTCGTATATACATGTGTCTATGTGTGTAGCAATGTGTCTGTTTGTCCCGACACCATCGCTTGACAACAAATGTCATTTCATTTATGTCCCCCGTAACTTAGCAGTTAAGCAAAAGAGACCGATAGAATAACTACTAGGCCTACAAAAAATAAGTCCTGGGGCCGATTGCTTTATTTAAAAGCCTTTAAGGCAGTGCTCCAGCATGGCCGCAGTCAAATGACAGAAAACAAACAAGAGAATAAAAGAACATACGTACATACACACACGTATGTATACATTTATATTTATGGTTTGGGGTTCAGTCCCACTGTGGGTCACCTTGGGCAAGTGTCTTTTACAAAACCCTCGGGCTGACCAAAGTCTTGTGAGTGGATTTGGTAGCCAGAAACTGATAACAATCCGCTCTTCATATAATTTGTGTGTGTGTGCGTGTGTGTGTGTGTGTGTGTGTGTGTGTGTGTGTGTGTGTGTGTGTGTCTCTTTCTGTCTGTTCATCCTTGTAAATTAAGCTTAAAAAATTTTTTAAATTATCGATTAGTTCGACTAAAATTTCTCAAGGCGGTGCTGCAACCTGGCCAAGTCTAATGACTGAGACAAGTAAGAGATAAAAAAAAATACATGCATGGCGGTGCTCCAGCATGTCCGCAGCTTCTGGTGCTTTGCAAATTTTTGGGAAAATGAAACAAGTTGAGTTCTCAGTCTGCACGAGTGCAATCGGATCCTTTTCTACGTGTTTCCTTGAGTGGACGGCAAGGCCTGCTTTGCTCCGTTCCACAAAACCACAATGACAGGTAAGGTTTCCATTCAGAGGAGCAGCGTATGTATGTTGTATGTATGTATGTATGTATGTATGTATGTATGTATGTATGTATGTATGTATGATGTATATATATATATATATAATATATAGATAATATATATATGATATATATATATATATATTAATATATATAGATAGATAGATAGATATATAGATAGATAGATAGATAGATAGATTAGATAGATGATAGATAGAATAGATAGATTAGATATAGATTATGTATGTATGTATATATATATATATATATAATATATATATATATATATATATATATATATATATGGGGAGAATTCACAAAAGAAAAAACAAAAGACAAAGACAGGTGCTGTAGACAACAAACAGATGTATTAGTATAACGCTCGGGAAGTGAAAAAGTCTTAACGTTTCGAGCCTACGCTCTTCCACAGAAAGGAAACAGAAAGAAAGAAACGAGGATAGAAAATAAAGAATGTGTAGTGGCTAGCGATCTATCATGGCGAATAATCTTTATATATAAAAGTAAGGTTGTGTGTCTGTCTCCTACGATTTAGATTCCTAAATACTCCTACATTTTGCGTTGCAGTTACAACCAAAAACCGGGTATCTTATAGTCGTGATTCATATCGAGCCCTCTGGGTATTAGCGCGCGTCTACGATGAGTCTACGATTTAAAAAAAAAATCATCTACCATTCATTTTTTTCCATTTTAATGCATTTTTTCGCTATTTATAAGGGAAGTAACTCTCTAAAAGTCTACGATGAATCAACGATTTAAAAAAAACATTTACCATCATTTTTTTCCATTTTTAATGTATTCTTTTGCTATTTTTTGGCTATAACTCTCTAAAAATGCTTATATAGTTATTTCCCTTACAAACCCGAGCAACACCGGGCGATACTGCTAGTATATATATATATGATTACGCAATTATAATTATAATAGGAACCATAATAAATAGCGCCATATG
>NW_021832811.1:12500-25000 GCF_006345805.1 Octopus sinensis
TTATTTGTTCGTCTCCCCGTGGCCATTAGGCACAACTTCACAAGCCAGCCCCAATACTCAACTCGTCCTGTCGAAAGACCCTTGTCCCCACGTCCTGGTTTTGTTTTGTTGTTTTTTTTTTATTTTTATTTGTACCGTTATTGTTTTTACGTTTTTGTATTCTTATTGGTGTCACGTATTCGTATTTTTGTTTCTTCTGTACTCGTTCTTTTTCCGTCCTCGCGTTGTATACATTTCGAAGCTTTTCTTCCAGGGGATCTAATGCGCTTGGCTTAGATTTCCCTTGGCTGGCTGGCCATATCGGAGCAATCTCAAGATTAATCAGCCGAAATTGCTAAGATGATCTGGTTCTTGACTGATGACTGAGGCTTCGAATGTCCCGTCCTGTGGTTCTTGTGTCGTCTCTGTGGTTGTTTCATGTTCTTGTCCATGTCTGTAATTATTTTTACTGTTTACCTATATATATATATATATATATATACATACATACTCACACACACACACACACACACACACACACACACATCCACGCACATCCAGTAGCTATGATTGACCGCTAGCTCCAAAAGCTTATTTTATTCTCTCTGTTTATTTCTTCGTGTTCCTTTCTGTTGAAGAGCGTAGGCTCGAAATGTGAGAAACGTTCTTACATTCCCCAGCGTTGAACTAATGCACCTGTTTGTGTTTATACACCTGTCTTCGTCTTTTATTTTTCTGTAAATTCCATACATACATGCATACATACATACATGTGTGTGTGTGTGTGTGTGTATGTCTCTCTATCTGTTTTTATATGCGTGTGTTTATAAATATGTATATCAGTGAGTGTGTATCAAAAAGAGATAGACAGAGATAGAGGATTTGTGTGTGTGGGGGGGGTGTGATGCTGTGGATTCGGGTGATGAAGTTAGAAGTATAAGAAGTATGTATACAAAATAAATAAACAAATAAAGATAGATAGAAAGGAAGAAAGGAAGATGGAAAGATGGAAAGCAAGATGGGAGCTGGGTGTAGAGTTAAAAAAAGGAAAAGGAAGAGAAAGAGAAATGAAGAGGATTGAGTTAGCGACAACGAAATGGAAATGAAGAGATAAATTATAATATAAGAGAGGGAAGAGGGAGAGTGGAAGGAGATGGGGGGAGAGAGAGAGTAAGGAAGAAGGAGAGAGGGAGATACAAAGAGAGGAGGAGAGACAGAATGATATTGTTTCAGGGTCATCCATCAACGGCCTTCCCCGTGGATTGGGGTTGCAATAACCGACTGTTTCTTTAGACGGGAATACACGCACCCACACACGCACACACGCGCACACACACACACACACGCATACACACGCATACACACACATATATATATATACATACAGACACATACGTATGTACACATGTACACACACCACGTACACAGGCACGTTTACACACACAACCACACCCCCGCATACACTGCAACACGTATACATTCACGCACATCCACACACATCCATCTAAATGCACACACACACACACACACACACACACACACACGCACGCACACTTAGACATTAGAAAATATGATTAGGTTATTAGTGTGGTGGCGAGCTGGCAGTATCGTCAGCACCCGGGCAATACGCTTAGCATCACTTCACCTGTCGCTATGTTCCGAGTTCAAATTCCTCCGAGGTCGACTTTGCCTTTCTTCCTCTCGGGGTCAACAAATTAAGCGCCAGTGAAATACTGGGGTCGACGTAATCGACTATTCCTCTGTCCCCAAATTTCAGGCCTTGTGCCCTTAGCAGAAAGGATTAGTTAATTAGTTGGCAGAGTTGCTATAACGTGGGGAAAATGTTTCGTGACATTCGTTCCCGCTCTTAAATGACCTGCGTTTCAATCTCGCAGAGTTCAGCCTGGACACTCATCTCTTCGGGGCCGATGAAATATATTCCTAGTCAAATATTAACTATCACCCCTCAATTGTATTAACTATTACCCCTCTCCTCAAAAACTCTTGACCCTGAACCTAAAAATCAAAAAGTATATATATCTCACATATCTCACATATCTCCTACATATCTCACACCTATTTTCTTTCCTCCACCTCGCTCTCTATTTTGTATCACATCTAAACTAACTATGGCTTAACTATCCTTTTACACAGTCTCCGATGAAGGGATATAATTAACAAATATCCTGGAAACAGCTGTAAGACCTTCTACCTATTAATGTTCTAAATTCTACACAGGCCTTGGTTTTTTATATCATTACGAAAACAAAATTATATATATATATATATATATATATATATACCCAAGTAAGCCTATTCCCCATTTCTTTTTAGGAGAGGGTAGCCACAACAGGACACACACCAGGCATCCATTAATTTCCCATCTCAAAGAGGCAAGCCTCGTTCTATGTTCGGGTCTAAGTATAGAACACAGCCCCCAGTATCAGAAGCGGGGCCCGACAGCATATGCTGGTTTACTCCCGCCGCATCATGCTGGTCCTGTACTCCTTTGAGCAATATCAAATTTACTCATCAACAAAAAGTAAAGAAACATTATGGCGAGCTGACAGGACCTTTGGCTTTGACTCAAAATAAGAAAGCTTTCACTTTTAGGGTTCCATAAGATAAAGTAGCAACAAGATGCTGTAATCAATTGTTCACTTACCCTATATTTTGGGACCTAAGACTATTGAACAATATCCTTGGTAACTAATCAACTAATTCATAAGGCACTGTGTAATACTGTTGGTCAGTTGGAAATGTAAGCTATTGCTTTTTTTTTATTAAATGAAAGTACACTTTTATCTTACTGTGTAAAAGAAGCAAAATGGCTACTCCTATTTACATTTTTATATAAGTATAATCTGAAATTTTCAGCAAATGCAAGCGCATAGACAAATTCCTTTTGTCGTATTGGATGACACAACTTCTCCGAAGTGAGCAACCGTCTCGCTGGATTTGGACGCTTCCTGTTGAATTATTCAATGCCAGTAACATAAATTATGGTTTTTACGATCAAAGGGGATGTAACATTCAATTTTCTTTTCTTTCTTTACTTTCTCTTTTACATTTTTATTCACCCTTTGTCTTCTTATTCAAATTTCTGCATCGACATTCTTCTCGTTTTTTTCTCGTCGTTTCTCATGTACCTGTGCCTTGATTTTCAAGCAGAACTAACAATGTGTCCTAAAACAATGGATTGCTTGGAGACACAGGACACATTCCATAGATATCTGCCTAACCTCTGTGTCTTTATGGAAAGAAACTATATATATATATATCTTATTTTAAATACTCTAATCTTGGAGCGACCAAGGCTTGTAAGTGGATTTGGTAGACGGAAACTGAGAGAGACCATCGTATATATATATATATACATAATTATATATATCTATATATATATATATATATATATATATATATTATATATATATATTATATATATATATATACATATATATGTGTGTGTGTGTGTGTGTGTGTATGTATGTATGTATGTATGTGTGCCTGCGTGTGTGGTTGTGTGTGAGCCTCTGTGTCTGTATTTTTCCCCCCCATCAACCAGTGTTAGTATCTTTACGACCCCGTAACTTAGCGGTTCGGCAAAAGACACCGATAGAATATTACTGGGCTTAAAATGTAAGTCCTGGCGGTCGATTTACTCGACTAAACGCTTCGAGCCGGTGCTCCAGCATGGCTACTGGAACTCGACTGGATAATCTGGAACTCGACGGAAGAAAGAAAACTCTGAATGACCCGTCCTTGATATTTTGTATCGTCTGTCCGGATGTTTTGCGTTCTTGTCCCATTTTTGGTATTCCTTTATATATGTGTGTATGCGTGTTTGTGTGCGTGTATGCGTGTCTGTATATATATATATGTATATACTTATATATGTATGTATGTATATAAAAAGGTGTGAGAATATGCGACAATAAACACTTGAGATGCTGTATATCCATTACTAAGACGAACATTAATCCTTCCCCTTCCCGCTCCTTGTAAAGTTATTGTGTGTTTATTTGCTTTGAGATGTTTGTTTGCTTATGGTTGGTTGCTGTGAATAAGTATTTACCCTACCTTTACACGCATACCTACATACATACACATCTACACACACACACACCACATATTCAATATTATACACATGTATAATGTATATATATATTATACACACACATATTTATATATATATATATATATATATATATATATTATATATATACATATATATGTATATATATGTACTATATACACTACACTCAGACGTCTGTATACGAGTGCATATAACTATGCATATATTGATAAATTATTTACACATACGTATGTGTGTGTGTACACACACACGCACATACATATATATTTATATATATATATATATGTGTGTGTGTGTGTGTATATATATATATATGTGTGTATATATATAATATATATATATCTATATAATATATATATATATATATATATATGTATATCTGGTGGTGTATGTGTATTTACACATACACGCGCATATATACGTAAATATTTACACGCACTCGCTTATAAACATACATAAACCCTTAGTGAATGTGCGTATAATTCTGCTTGTGTGTGTGTGCGTATATGTTTGTGTGTGTCTGTGTTTGTGTATGAATTTTGACCTTTGTCCGTGTCTAAGTGTTTGTGTGTATGTGTGTGTTTAAAGGGTTAATTCTTGTTAAGAGGTATTTGATAGGAATTATAAAGTTATAAAGGATTGTGAAGGGTATAAGTTAGCTATAAATCAACGGACAAGTAGGCTCGACATCGGCACCCGGAATCCTAAATGTCAGAAAGTTGATTTAGATGCGTTACTTTGTTCATGCTTGGCTGATTATTGCTACAAACAAAACAACAGGCTCGATGCTTCAACGGGTCAGCAACTTGTATCAAACGCAAATTATTATGTTTTCCGTTTTTTTTTCTGTGTTTTTTTTTATTTTGAGTGTTGAAGGGTAGATATACTTGTGGTTGGCAAGTTATACGTTGACCAGTGTGGTCCACTAAATACGCCACAAATACAAAAAATAAAATGCTTTCTGCTCCTTTTCCCTTATTCTTATTCTTTTAATGGCTTCCCGCCGTAGGACTCTGGTCATACTGGAGCACTGTCTTACTTTTATTTTCAGCGATTGAGATGATGTCTAATACAACTTGTGTTGTGAATCTCGTGTGGTTAGGATTGGTTGTTCAATCATGCCGAAGGTCATCCTCAAAGATCTGGATTGATCAAGGACTGTGAGTGGATTTGGTAAACTGTGTGGAATTTGTAAATTGTGTGGAAACCCGTCGTATAGACACACACACACACACACACACACACACATATCGAACAACTAGTGTCGGTTTGCTTACGTTTCTGCAATGTGACCCACCAATGGCATTAATACCAGATTTTAAAAATGCAAGAGAACTAGTCTTGATCTAGTTCAATTCCTTCCAACCTCAAAGCGGCGAGCTGGCAGAAACGTTAGCATACGTCTTTACGTTCTGAGCTCAAATTCCGCCGAGGTCGACTTTGTCTTTCATCCTTTTGGGGGTCGATAAATTAAGTACTAGTGAAGAACTGGGGTTAATGTAATGGACAAGTCCCCCTCTTAGAAATTTCAGGCCATGTGCCTATAATAGATAGGATAATTATTATTATTAAGGCGGTGGGCTGGCAGAATCGTTCGCGCGTTGGACGAAATGCTTAGCGGTATTTCAACCGTCTTTACGTCCGAGTTCAAATTCTGCCGGGGTCGATGTAATCGACTTAATCCCTTCCCTTAAATTTGAGGCCTTGTGCTTCCAGTAGAAATTATTATTATTATTATTATTATTATTATCAGCATCATCCTCATCCTCATCATCATTATTATTATTATTATTATCATTATTATTATTATTATTATTATTATTATTATTATTATTATTATTTATTTTATTATTGAGTGAGAGCATGCACATACTCATCAAAGTGACACTGGGGTAAAATATACGAAGCCCATATACCCATCATGACTACCCGTCTGATAAGGGTACACCAGGCACATGCATCACAACCATATGTGCGCGACATGGTGATCTGATATCAAGATAAACAGCACATGACCTTGCAGGTGGGGCCCAGTTAGAATTTTCTTCTGGTCGAGTAACTCATCTAGCTCAAAAGGTCCCTGAATATGGGTTGTTTAAGGATGTTGAACGAAACACCCATGTTTCCAGAGGTGAATTATTCAAACCCCAAAGAATTCCTCTCAACACATGGCTATGATGCTCCCCCACTACTTCTGCACATGATCAGAGATGCACATATCGTCAGTCACTAAGGAACCCCTATTCCCATGGGTAAAAATGGTTTTGTGTAGGGTTAACAGTCCTGCCAAGAAAAAAAGGCAAGTTTACAGAAAGAACGATAATATTTCACAATCAATAAAATAGGCGAAAGTGTGATTGTGTGGAAAGAAGATTGCTTCTCAACCACGTGGTTCTGAGTTCAGTCCCACTGCGTGGTGTCTTGGCTAAATGTCTGATCAGAGCATTGTGAGTAAAATTGGTAAGCAGAAACAGAAAGAATACCATCACACACACACACACACACACACACACACACACACACACACACACACACACACACACACACACACACACACACACACACACACCTATAGCAATAATAGTAATAAACTTTGGATGGAATATATGAATACTTAAGTGCATCGCTACGCGTGTTTCTACAACACACAGACCGGACTGGGAATCGAACTCGCTGCCTCATGATTGTGAGCCCGATGCTATAATTGCTGGGCGCAGGGGAGGTAAATAACACCAGCAATAACGACTCTTGCTACCAGTTACAATCACCGCCACCACCTCCATTATCACATTCATTACCATCGCAACCACCACCATCTCCACTGTTGCCGATCCACCATCACCACCACCACCACCACCACCAGCACCATGACAACTACGACAACCACGGCGACGACGACGACGACTCACCCACCAACACCACAACTATCATCATCACCACCACCGTTAACCGATCATCTCCGGCTAATATAATCACCAAAGGCTCGGCAGGGGTTTCGAGGGACCAGTTTCTGTGTAAAAGGGACAGAGAGCAGGGGAAATAGCTTTTGTTACCTCTACTGCCGCTTTGGTTGATGTCGTTGATGTACTTGTTGTTTGTTGTAGTAGTAGTGGTAGTGGTTGTGGTGGTGGTATCATTATCGTTATTGTTATTGTTGTTGTTGTTGTAGACGTTGTTATTGAAATAATCCAGGTGTTAGTGAAGATCCGCAGGTAAGTAAAATGGCCGACGAAGACAACAATAATAGTGATAATTTGTCAAAAAAAATTCCCCAAATAACAAACCAACAAGAAAATAGTTTGACAACAACGACATCAGGGTCCTTCCCCACCAACCCTCGCGCTTTTTGCTCTCTTCCCAGCCCTCCCTCCCTCGCATTGCTTAATGGAGGGGAGAAAGATATGAGAAAGTAATTAAGCAGACAATTATTGTTGTTGTTGCTGTTGTCAAGAGGCTTTCGTCGACTTGAGGGTATAGAAGAGAACATTTGCTCTCAAAGTGCCGCGCAGTGGGGTTGAACCAGCGACCTTAACTTTATGGCTATGCTAACGCCCTTAAGTAGATAGGAGATAGTAAATATACATAATTCTCTGAAATTTGGGGTCAGGGGATAGTCGATGACAGCGCCCCCCAGTATTCAACTGGGACTCTTTCTCCCCTCTCTCTCCCCCACTCATCTACTTAACCTTAACCATTAGGCCACGCGTCTTCACTTCCTACAAGACGACCGAGATTGTGTAGAAAGAGAATAACAAGCTATATTTATATCTGTTCGATCTTTCACAGCGTTAGGTTTTAAAAGCTGCAGTAGGGCCTTATCCAGAAACATATCTCACCATTTCTTACGTTGCACTCATATCAAGACGAAGGCGTATGACTTGGTGGTAAAGGTATTTGGCTCATGAGCGTAAGGCCGTTAGTTCTATCCTTAAAGCGCATTATTTCACGTTGCCCCAGTCCGCTCAGCTATTTGTAGTTCAAAGGGCCAGCTTTGTTACAGCCTGCATCACGCCCAATCGTCCTGAAAACTAAGTTAAGGGTACACATGTCTGTGTAGTACTCAGCCATTTGCATGTTAATTCCATGAGCAGGCGAAATGCTTAGCGCTATTTCGCCCGTCGTTACGTTCTGAGTTCAAATTCCGCCAAGGAATTGTGGGTAGTAAAGAAATAGGTATTAAAAGTAAGGCGGCGAGCTGGCAGAATCGGTAGCACGTCGGGCGAAATGCCGAGCTGTATTTCGTCTGCCGCTACGTTCTGAGTTCAAATTTCGCCGAGGTCGACTTTGCCTTTCGGGGTCGATAAATTAAGTACCAGTTACGCACAGGGGACGATGTAATCGACTTAATCCGTTTATCTGTCCTTGTTTGTCCTTTCTGTCTTTGGCCCCTTGCGGGTAGTAAAGAAATAGGTATTTCGTCTGTCTTTACGTTCTGAGTTCAAATTTCGCCGAAGTCGACTTTGCTTTTTATCTGTTGGAGGTCGATAAAATAAGTACCAGTGAGACACTGGGGTCATTCTGACTTCAGAACTTAAAGACGGAAGAACAGAATAAAATAACCCTTTCTCCTATAGGCAAAATGCAAGTAAATTAAAGGGAGGGGTGCTTGTTGATTATATTGACCCCAGAACATGACTGGTACCTGTTTCATTGATTTTGAATGGATGAAAGGCAAAGTCGACCTCAGCAGAAATTGAACTGAGAACTTAGAGACAGAAGAACAACAAAGAAATAGTCCTTTCTACAATAGACACAAGGCCTGAAATTTTGGGGAGGGATGGGACTAGCTGATTACTTTGACCCCAGAGTATGACTGGTACCTGTTTCATCGATTTTGAAAGATGAACGGCAAAGTCGACCTCAGCAGAAATTGAACTGAGAACTTAGAGACGGAAGAACAACAATGAAATAGTCCTTTCTACAATAGGCACAATGCCTGAAATTTTGAGGAGGGATGGGACTAGCTGATTACTTTGACCCCAGAGTATGACTGATACCTGTTTCATCGATTTTGAAAGATGAACGGCAAAGTCGACCTCAGCAGAATTTGAACTGAGAACTTAGAGACGGAAGAAATAGTCCTTTCTACAATAAGCAGAAGACCTAAAATTTTGGAGAGAGATGGGGCTAGTTGATTACAATGACCCCAGAGCATGGCTGATACTTTCTTTTATTTTCATCGACTCCGAAAGGATGAAAAGAAGAAGTTGACCTTGGCGGTATTCGAACTCAGAACGTAAAGGCGGCGGAAGAACAACAACGAGATATAATAAGAGATGACAGCAATGGGAAAAGAAAGAGAAACTAAAACATTTTAAAATGCATCGCAGTCTACGGGGAGAGTGGGGGTGATTGAGATGGGAGGTAAGCGGCTCGATGTGATGCAGCTTTTGTTAAGGAAGATATTAATAATCAATACTTTGACAGTCGTCAGCCATTGCAGTGTTGTGTATGAATGATAACAACAACAAAGACAATAACAACAACAACGATAAGGATGAGAGCAACAAAATGAACAACAATAGAAGGGACGTCTGCTTAAAGAAAACAACGAAATAAATAAATAAAACCGACAACAACAACAACAACAACAATAACAAAATATAAAATGAACATCAATAAGAACGATATGAGTAATTTAGCTACTGTGTTTTGTTCAGCAATCATTTATAGCTATTAAAACAGCTTTTTTTACTTAAATGCAGTTGACTGAACAATATGGCTGACTTGTCTATAATTCACAGGAATCCGCGATTGATTTGTCAAGCAGTTAGACATGCTGCATGGATTATATACACCTGTGTGCATTTGTCTGTGTATGTATAATAAATACATGGAGGAGAAGTGCAATAAGAAATGCGTTAGTGAATTAGTGACGGAGTTTCTGTCAGCCTTCGTGCAATCTGTCCAATCTGGAGTAACGCGTTCGAGTTCCAGGTGGAAGAGAATATATTGTCGTTCATTAAAAAGTGATACCTTTCGCTTGTTTTTTTGGGGTTTTTTTTTTATTTTCTTTGTGACTTTATCAGATTTAAGAATTTAAAAAGGCTGTATAAAAAAGAAACTTCTAAAGAAAAACACACCAGCATCGGTTGTCAAGCGATTTGAGGACAAACACAGACACACAAACATATACACACATACATACATATATACATACATGCATAAATATATATATATATATACATATATATATAAATATAAATATATATATATATATATTATATATATATATATATATACGACGGGCTTCTTTCAGTTTCCGTCTACCAAATCCACTCGCAAGGCTTTGGTCGGCCCGAAGCTATAGTAGAAGACACTTGCCTAAGGTGCCACACAGTGGGACTGAACCCGGAACCATGTGGTTGGTAAGCAAGCTACTTACCACACAGCCACTCCTATGCTTAAAATGATGAACAACTTTAATCGATTTTCGAACCTTATTTGATTCTCAGCAGAGGCGTCTACATCATTCCGACACAATTGTCACATATAAAATATGCGACAATTAGTTGGTTGTCATAATAAAACTCAGAGTTTCGGATACCGGGGCTGATGACATGCCGGAGCAGTCTTCAGCCTTGGTATCCGAAATTCTGAGTTTTATTATGACAATCAACTAATTGTCTCATATTATATTTATAGATAAATTCCTCTATTTTACATAATATCGAGGTCTCATTCAATCTTTTGTTGTCATATTACTATTAATATATATATATATATATATATATATATTAGAAAAATTGAGGTAATCAGATCAGATGGTTCATATTTGTAGATATTTATTTATATATTACATTTTTTACATATATATCATATCATTCGGATTAGCGCTTGCTCCCATTCTAGTGGGTTTTCAAATCAAATCAGTTGTGGGTAGTTTGAACCTTTTTATAGTTTCGTAGTAGTGGGTGAGGAGGAAGTGAGGCAGAGAGAAAATATGTGTGTATGTGTGTGTGTGTGTGTGTGTGTGTGTGTGTGTGTGTGTGTGTGTGTGCGCATTTATATCCAAACACACAGACACACACACACACACACACACACACACACACACACACACACAAAAACACACACAGACACACAGAGACACACACACACACACACACCTCCACAGAATGATCATAGAAAGTGTGACCCCAAATGACATTTGCCAGGCCAACCTATGCACAACACACACTCAGTGACATTGAAATGGACAGCCAAAGTTCTTATAAAACCACAGGGGGTCCAGCAGACCAACGGAAATAACACTTCTTCACTCTCAGATATAAATGCGCGCACACACACACACACACACACACACACACACACACACACACATACACACATATTTTCTCTCTGCCTCACTTCCTCCTCACCCCTACTACGAAACTATAAAAGGTTCAAACTACCCACAACTGATTTGATTTGAAAACCCACTAGAATGGGAGCAAGCGCTAATCCGAATGATATGATATATATGTAAAAAATGTAATATATAAATAAATATCTACAAATATGAACCATCTGATCTGATTACCTCAATTTTTCTAATATATAATACCTGTACATCATCTCCAAACCTTCCGATATATATATATAATATATATATATATATATATATATATATATTATATATATATATATATATATATATATATATATATACTGTTGTGTCAGTGTAGAGTCATTCTCTTTTGGTGCCGTTCTTTCTTTCTTGTCTTTGTGTAAAAGTATACTTCAGGGACTTTCCGCTATTTGGCTGCTGTTTCTAGCAAGTCGAACACATCCACTTGGAAGTTCTTCTCTTAAGTTCCGTAACAACCATAACAGCAACAGCAATCCTTTCTTTTACAGGCACAAGGCCTGAAAAGATTTTTGGTGGAGTGGGTGTTGGAAGTCGATTATACTGACCCCCAGTACTCAACCACAAATTATTTCATCGAACCCCGAGGGAATGAACGGCAAAATCAACATCACCGTAATTTGAACTCAGAACTTTAAACCGAAAGAAACACCGCCAAACATTTTGTCCGGATTGCTAACGATCCTGCCGGTTTAACGCCTAAACAATGATTATCCTTTCTTATTTTGACACACAGCCAGCAATTTCGAAGCCGACTATATCGACCCCAGTGTTCAACTGGTACCCCGGAAAAATGAACAGCAAGGTTGACCTCAGCGGAATTCGAACTTAGTACGTAAAAAAAGCCGGAAGAAATGATGCTAAACATTTTGTCCGCCGTGCTATATATAAAAAAAAAGCAAACACAAAAAAGAACAAATAACAGCAAAAAATAGTAAAGGTTTGACGATCGCTGCAATAGGTGTGATGGAGCGTAAGTCGATATAATATAAATAGGATCGCTAATCTGTGTGTTTTGCTAAGGAGAAACACATAGTTCTTTGGCTTCATCTTTCATAATATTTATTGTCTATTTCC
>NW_021832811.1:30000-35000 GCF_006345805.1 Octopus sinensis
TGCCAAAAAATGATTCAAATTTTTAAAAATAATTATTTGTGCTAGTTTTATTTATTTATGTTCTGTCGTTCCTGCAAGTTCTTTGGTTATTAATTCTTTTATCCTCTTATCCTTCAGCCATTGGACTTGCGACCAAGTCAGAGCACCTCTTTGAAGGTAACATTCTTGCATGTTCAAAGAGACAACATCCTGAAATATGGAAGGCAGGATTCCATCCAGCCATTCGTCAGAAGATATTCGTAACAAACCAGTAGACATAAAAATGGATCCAATTCTTTGATTATAAACCTTGTCCCAAATCAATAATTTAAGTCCCATCCTGGTTTACATCACCCTCAATCGAGCAGTCACTCTAGAAACCATCTCTTTAATTTTTTTTTACTATGGACCATTTTCATTCGTCTTTTACTTACATGGCTCCTCATAGCCATTCCATATTTAAAATGAATAAAAAAAAAAAAAAGGCATGTGCCTTAGTGGTTCGGAGGGGTGGGGATGAACTTGTGATCCTACAATTGCGGTTTCGATTCCTGGACTGGGCGACGCGTTCTGTTCTTGAATAAAATACTTCATTTCACGTTGCTCCAGTCTACTCAGCCGTCAAAAAGGAATAACCCTGCGACGACGGATCGGTGTCCCGTCCAGGTTGGGAATATATACGCCATGGAAACCGGGAAACCGGCTTTTATGAGTGGGCAAAACTCGAATAGGTAACTTTACTTTTTACATTTTGTACATACACTCAACTGCATTTGTACATAAATATGTGCGTGTATATGAATGGGTTTAATAGAACAAACATGAGAAGAGTGCTCAGGGCATGAGTATATTGAATTTTATTAATATTTCGTCGGCAGAAGCTATAAAGAGACGCAAAGGTCCATAGATTCGTGCATCCCATTTGCACGAAACCCCTTGGACTTGTAACGTCTTTCATACCAACTCATAAAATCCGGTTCCTCGTTTTCCTGGTGGTTACAGGGTGATTCGAAAGTCTCCATACATAGGAAAAATTTATTCTTTTATAAGAAACAGTTTTTTATATCCCCTAGATTCCCTTATCTGACTCCTCTTGATTTCTATCTTTGGGGGCATTTGAAAGGTATGGTGTATCGCGAAAAGAAAAGACATAAATCATTTGAAAGAAAGCATCACCAACTCCTTTGCACACGTATCACCAGATGTGTTATTATGAGTTCACCATGAGTGGGGTAAACGTATTGCAATGTGTATTCAAAACAATGGTAACCATATAGAGCCTGTTAAATAAAAAAACCCAGTTCTTATACACTGTTACTTATAAAAAGATAAATTATCCCTATGTATGGTGACTTTTGAATCACCCTTTATATTCCCCACCTGGACGGGACAAGGGGTCCGTCGCAAGGTTACCCACTTAAGTCAGCTGAGTGGACAAAATTGAAATGAAGTGTTTTGCTCAAGAATGCAACGCGTAGCCCGATCCAGGAATCGAAACTACAATCTTACAATCAAGAGTCCTACACCCTAACCACTAAGCCACGCGCCTCCACGGAGTATACATGGTTGGAGGCTATCTATTTAGAATAAGCCAACGGAATATAACTCTAAATTCTTATCTAATAGGAATTATAACAGAATTTATATATAAAGATTGTTTGCCAACATAACATGGCAGTCCTGGTTTAGGACGAATGTTGCTGTAATTTAGCCCCAGGAGACATTGTCTCAAGCTGGCTATACGACACGATCTGTGTCCTTATATTTTCGAACAAGGGAATATAAGGAGACAGATCGTGTCGTATTGCCAGCTGCAGACGATATCTCCTGGGGCTAAATTACAGCAATATTCGTCCTAAACTAGGACTGCCATGTTATGTTGGCAAAAAATCTTTTACTACAAAGTGCTGTTGCTGAATATCTCACGACTATTGCTATTTTAAATTACTATTTTTAAATGACAATTTTTAGGTCTCATGAGTTTTCAAAATAGTAATTTTCTAAGAATTTATATAGTAACCGTTGAGACTGACAAAGTTTTGAAAACCTAACTGTGAGTAAGACGGTAAACGTTTGGAATACATTCACCGCATGTTTAATAAATACGTAGCAAAAATATTTGCTATCGCAGAGGAAAATATGAGCCACGGATAAACCATAGAAGTTTTAATTGTTAAAGATAGTTAAAAGTCAAACCTAAGATGATATCTGCAAGTTTCGATTCTTATTAAACATTCATCACGGATCATTTGCTCTCATGTTGCATTTGACAAAGTTATGGAGAATATTTGTACTCATAAATTATGCAAACCATTTTTTAAAAAAAAGAACAATCATATATCCGATCCGTTTAGAAGCAATTTCATTGCACAGCTTTCGGCTGCACACTTTTAAGTGCAACTACAATCAGTAACAGACAAAAAACAATACCTAGGGTATATATATGTGTGTGTGTGTGGAACGAGTAGTGACTTTTTAAGTGGAAACACGTGGCTGTAATAACGGTGGTACAATGCGCAGTGATATTGACTGGAAGTGTACGTAGCTTAATATATAATTGACTAAACACCTCTTTTGCACAATGAAGCGACAGCTTTAACAAGAAGCGAATTGTCTTGGGTATCATTATCTACGATTTAGCAGTGATGGTCGGTGTTAATATGTCTATTGTTTGAGTGTGTCAGAAGTCTTGACAACAATAGCACATAACAACAACAATAATAATAATAATAATAATAATAATAATAATGATAAGCAAATCGACCAGTGAAACAACTCCGAGTGTTGTAACAACAACAACAACAACGACAATAGCTGCAACAACAACAATTCCAATGGCGACTAGTATTTCTATTATAACTACTATTATTACAATAACGGCAATTAGTTTAACAAAACACGGCTTAACAACGGGCGCGTGTTTGTGGTTAAGGGGCCGATAATCGCTTAAGACGAAACGATTGATGTTTTCCCCAGCGACGCCTACACCTTTCTCTTCCCGTCATGCATTTTTTATTCCGGTTTAAAATATACTTATAATCTGCATTTTTCATCTCTGGTGCATTTAGCGGCACGGCATTGTTGTATTTAAATATTTTATCAGCACCACCAGCGATCACCATCGCCACAACTACGCTAATAATAATAATAATAATAATAATGATAATAATAATAATAATAATAATAATAATAATAATAATAATAATAATAATAATAATAATGATAATAACGGTTTTAAATTATGGCACAAGGCCAGCAAGTTGGTGTGGGGAGAAAAGTCACATCGCCCCCAGTACTGGTACTTATTTTACTGACCCCGAAAAAGGATGAAAGGCAAAGTTGGCTTCAGCGGAATTTGAACTCAGAATGTAAAGACGGACGAAATGCCGCTAAGCGTTTTTGCGCGACGTGCTAACGATTCTGCCGGGTCAACGCCTCATATAATAATAATAATAATCATAATAATAATAATAGTAATCGTTTCTAGTGGAAGCACAAGGTTTCAAATTTGTGGGGAGGGAACTAGTCGATTATACTAACTCCAGTGTTTTACTGGTATTTAATGTGTCGACCCCGAAAGGATGAAAGGCAAAGTCAACCTCAACGGAGTTTGAACTCAGAACGAATCGGCAGACGAAACACCACTAAGCATTTCACCCGCTGTGCTAACGATTCTGCCACGTCACCGCCTTATATAATAAAAACAACAACAATAATAATAATAGTAATAATAATAATAATAATAATAATAAAAATAAAAATAATAATAATAATAATAATAATAATAATAATAATAATAATAATAATAATAATAATAATAATGATGATGATGATGATGATGATGATGATGATGATGATTTCTTGTATCATTCTGCACAACATCAAAGGACGTAATGCAACATACAATAAGGTGGGGGTTTAATAATAAATAATAACCTTTATCAACGTTATAATCGTCATCATCATTATCATCAACATCGCCATACAAAGCTACCACCTCCATAACCATCAGCATCCTCCTCCTCCTCCTCCTCCTCGTCATCATCATCATCATCAATACGAACACTGACACTGTTCAGTATGTCGATGTCTTCACCTGTCGTGATGTCTTTCCTTTTAACACTACATACATATAAATACATTGGGTTGAGGAATAATTCATGAGCCTTTTTTTTGTCAAATTTATTTTTAAAAAATAAAAAAAAATACTTCAACAAATTAATCAATAATATACTCTCCTTTATTGTTTACGACTTCCTCTCATCGTTCAATAAGTTTTCCGATGCCTCGGTGATAGAAATCTGCCGGTTTTGACTCAAAGAATTCGTCCGACCAAGCCCTCACTTCCACGTCATTATTGAACCATACACTGCGCAAAGAGTTAGAAAGAGAAGAAAATCTGACGGCGTCAGATTATGGAGGATGAGGCTGTACTTCCCGTCCCACTTCTTGAATCGCAGTTTTGGCGATGTGAGGACGGGCGATGTCGTGTTGCAGAAGAACGCCATTTTGCCTATTCGGTCATTTTTGCTGATTTGCTTCGTTGAGTTGATGCAGTTGTTGAACGTAGAGCTCCGCATTGAGTGTTTGGTTGCACTCAAGCAGTTCGTAATGAATTATGCCTTCCCAGTCCCACCATACACACAGCATGGTCTTCTGAGGATGGTCTTGTTTTGCTCGTAGAGTCGCTTTTTTGTCGGGGCTGAGCCATTCGTTTCGCTAATTCATATTGAAATAAAGGCACCATTTTTCATCGCCAGTGACAATGCAGTAAAGAAAAAGCTGTTTGTGACCATCTGTTGAGCGATGTCGAGCAAGCAAACTGGTGACGATTGTGGAGCGTTGTTTTTTGTTGTTTTCGCTCAAAGTCTGTGGCACCCAAGCGCCGAGTTTCTCAACTTCGCCTATTGAGTAAAGGTGATTCACCACAGTTTTTTTTATTACAATCCATCTGCTCTGCCTATTCTCTGGTCGATTGATGTGGATTTTCATGAAGAAGTTGATTCAATCGCTCTTCATCA
>NW_021832812.1:0-20000 GCF_006345805.1 Octopus sinensis
ATCAACATCGTCATCAGTATCATCACCACCACCACCACTACTGCCATCACACCATCAGTGCAACACTACCACCATCATTGTCATCCACCATCACCACCACCAGCATCTCATCAATATTTATTGCCACCACTACCACCACTGTCTCATCTTCATCATCACCAACATCATATCACTAACAACACAGCCACTACCAGCATCATCACCATCATCATCATGAGCTCTACCACCACCATCACCACGGCCACTTACAGTCACCATCACTATCATCATCATCATAATCATCATCATCATCATCATCACCAGCATCATATCACTAACAACACAGCCACTACCATCATCATCATCATCATCATCACCATAGCCATTGTCACGAAGAAATGATATGATACTTTGGATGATGTGAAGCCTTACATGGATAATTGTGAACAGTTTTTGGTAGATTGAGGGTGTATGTATGTGTATAAGTATATCTATGTGTGAACGTGTGTATGTACATACATGAGTTATTTGTGTGGTGGTGTAATTTCTTTGGTCTGTTACACATGTGTACAGTTTATGTTAGATTCTATGCATGTGTGTTTATATACTAATATATATAAACATAATAATAATATTTGGGAGTATAACTCCAAACTTACAGGGAAAAATTCAATTTAGTATTAAATCAAATTTCACAATATATATAAAATATAAATAATTTATATTTTATATATGAATATATATATATATATGTACATATATGTATATATATAATATATATATGTACATATATGTATATATATATAATAGTGTAATAAATAAAATATAGCATACATACAAACATATATGTCCGTACCTACATCTACATGTATATATACATGCATATATAAATATATATACGTGTGTACAGGACACCACAAATAGACGTAGAACTCAACAAGAAATGAAAACGTAAAAACAGCATGGAACGTCTATTTGTGGTGTCCTGTACACACGTACATATATTTATATATGCATGTATATATACATGTAGATGTAGGTACGTACAAATATGTTTGTATGTATGCATATATTTTATTTATTACACTATTGTATGACTGAGCGCCTTCACGTCGATTCGATTCGATTCGATTCGTTTGGTTTCGTTTCATTTTTTCTTCTTCTCTAAGCTGGTTTATATATATATATATATATATATGTATGTATGTATGTATGTATGTTTCTATATGGACAAAAATATGGGTTATTTTGTAAGAATATTTCTGATGTTTATACATATACACAGTTTTTTATATATACATATGTATGTGTGAGTGTGTGTGTGTGTGTGTGTGTTGTTTTTGGATGATTCCAGTTCTTGTCAGTATATATGTATACAATTTTGTGCTTTGATTACAGCGTTAGAGCATTTTAGCTCTTATTTCTAGCAATGTGAGTGTTCTTAACACCTCAGTCACATTTAGTTTTGTCAGTGAACAGGTCGCGGTCTTAAAGCGACGAAAATATTTCGACAAATTAAACTTAAATGTGGAAGTGAATCGAACGGCTTTTGTGTGTTTCTTGAGTGGCTTACAAACACCTTCCACACTGCAATTGTTTTCGTTTCAGCACACGATCTCAGATCAAATCACTTGCTATGCAAGTACATCTTTATAGGTTTTTATTTTTGGTGAAACATTGCAAACTGCCGACTAAATTAATATCATTATACATCCAGACACACAGAAAGTATCTCTGATATGCATTTTGTTGAGTTCATAGCTGTAACCTACACCAGTGTTGCATAACCAGCCACTCAAAAGTACCTTGGATTGTAGGATGACATACTGTGCTTGAGTCAAGTACATCAACATCAGCAATATCAAAATCAAATCAAATGGAAATTCTCATTGTGAGCCCCGTGGCGTTAGCATGTAAAAGGCACCATCCAAACATGGCCAATGCCAGTGCCACCTTGACTGGCTTCTGTTCCGGTGGCATGTAAAAAGCACCATCTGATCATCGTCAATGCCAGCTCCTCTGGCCACTTGTGCCGGTGGCACATACAAAGCACCCACTACACTCACCAAGTGGTTGGCATTAGGAAAGGCATCCAGCTATAGAAACACTGCCAGATTAGATTGGAGCCTGGTGCAGCCTCCTGGCTTCCCAGACCCCAGTCGAACCGTCCAACCCATGCTAGCATGGAAAGCGGACGTAAAACGATGTTGATGATGATGATATACTTAAATACACACACAAAACATATTTCACCTATATGCTTACATACATATACTTACTTGTGTGTATACACATACAGACACACACATATGTACATGCATACATGTATGAAATATCTCACATATACTTACATAACAATGTGTGTGTCTATGTGAGTGAATGTGTGTGAATATGTGTGTGCTTACCAGCACCCACACCACTCACCATCATCCACACACCCACATGCTATCTTCAACAGTGTCACCACACATACTACTCTATGAGAAGCCACATGTTACAGACAGATACACTTTTACATGCACATGCTCCCACATGTCAAAATCACTAGCCCCTATTCACACACAGTGATGAAGTGTGAGACAGAAGTTGAGACTGGGTCTCAAAGTCGCGATCATCACTGCAGAGCCTGCACAGACAGAGGGATTTGGAATAAGGGATAGAAAGTTTGGTGTGGATAGGGTAGGAGGAGAAGTTAAAGTAGGAGTGTGAGTCGGTGTGCTTGTAGTATATATATCATCATCAGCATCATCACCATCATATTTTACTTGTTTCAGTCATTTGACTGTGGCCATGCTGGAGCACTGCCTTTAGTCGAGCGAATCGACCCCAGGACTTATTCTTTGTAAGCCTAGTACTTATTCTATCGTTTTTTTTGCCGAACCGCTAAGTTACAGGGACGTATACACACCAGCATCAGTTGTCAAGCTATGTTGGGGGGGGGACAAACACAGACACACAAACACACGCACATATATATATATATGCATATATACAACGGGCTTCTTTCAGTTTCCGTCTACCAAATCCACTCACAAGGCTTTGGTCGACCCAAGGCTATAGTAGAAGACACTTGCCCAAGGTGGCATGCAGTGGGACTGAACCCAGAACCATGTGGTTGGTAAACAAGCTACTTACCACACAGCCACTCCTATGCATCATCGTTTAACGTCCGTTTTTCATGCTAGCATGCGTTGGACAGTTCAACCGGGGCCTGGGAAGCCAGGAGGCTGCGCCAGGCTCCAGTCTGATCTGGCAGTATTTCTACAGCTGGATGCCCTTCCTAACGCCAACCACTCCATAAGTGTAGTGGGTGCTTTTAAAGTGCCACAGGAGGCTGGCAAACGGCCACGATCGGTTGATGCTTTTTACGTGTCACCAACACGGATGCCAGTCAGGCGGCGCTGGCATCAGCCACATTCAGATGGTGCTTTTAACATATATATATATGTATGTATGTATGTATACATATATGTGTGTCATCATCATCATCATCATCATCGTTTAGCGTCCGTTTTCCATGCTAGCATGGGTTGGACGGTTCTACTGGGGTCTGTGAAGCCAGAAGGCTTCATCAGGCCCAGTCAAATCTGGCAGTGTTTCTACGGCTGGATGCCCTTCCTAACGCCATCATATATGTATATATATATATTATATATGTTATATAATATGTATATATATATATGTATATATATGTATATATTGTATATATCTATATATTGTTTATATATCGTATATATAATGTATATATATGTATATATATATATTATATTGTATATATATATATGTATATATCTATATGTGTGGTATTATATATATATATATATATGTATATATATGTATATAATGTATATCTCTATATATGTGTGTGTATATATATATATATATATATGATATATCTGCATATATATATGTATATATATGTATATATATGTATATATCTATATATGGTGTATATTATATATATATATATATGTATATATGTATATATATGTGTGTATATATATATATAATATATATTAATATATATATATTTGTGTTATATATATATATGTATATGTTTATGCATGTATGTGTGTATATATACATATACGCACATATATACACACACACATACTTCTATACCAAATATTGTTCAGTGAGCGTTCATATCTCTAGATTATTAGTAAATTATAAATACTTAAACCATTATATCTGTCTTCTTGGAGCTATTTCCAAGTATGATGATCATCATCAGCAGCAGCACCACCATCACCTCATATATCATCATCATCATCTTAAAAATCATTATCATCATCATTAAAAAAAATAAACGCATCATTGTTGTCATCATCACCATCATCATCATCCTCAATGTTATCATCACCATCATCATCATCATCATTGTTGTTAATCATCACCATCCTTATCATTTCTACCGACACCTGCACTATTGTCATCATCATCACCATCACCACCATTGTCATTGTCATCACCATCATCACCGCTACCTCTACCATCATGATATTTATAATCATCATCCCATCATCATCATCACCATCATCATTATCACCACCACCACCATCATCATCATTATCACCACCACCACCACCACCATCATCATCATTATCAGCAGCACCACCACCATCATTATCACCACCACCACAAACACCACCGTCATCATAATCATCATCACCATCAACATTATCATCATCATCATCATTATCACCACCACCACCACCATCATCATCATCATTATCACCACCACCACCATCATCATCATAATCGTTGTGATCTAGCTACTCCTCCTCTCCTCCTTTTCATCATAATCTTAATCATCATCATCATCATCATCATCATCATTGTTATTGTTGTTAGTATTATTATCATTATTGCTATTATTACTGCTATTATCTTTGGTGTCATCATCATCATCGTCATCATCGTCATCATCTTCGTTACTATCATCGCTATTGTTGTCACTGTTATCTTTGGCGGCGATATCCTCCTTTTCTGCCTAATCCTCCTCACTCTCTTCCTCCTCTCCTCCTCATCATCATCAATATTGCTATTATACTATTATTATAGGATATCATCATCATCATAAAAGAAATCATTTTTATTATTATTATTATTATTATTATTATTATTATCATCATTATTATTATTGTTATTATTATTATTATTGTTATTAATATTATTATTATTATTATTGTTATTAATATTATTATTATTGTTATTAATATTATTATTATTATTATTGTTATTAATATTATTATTATTATTATTATTATTATTATTATTATTATTATTAATATTATTATTATTATTATTATTATTATTATCATCATTATTATTATTGTTATTATTATTATTATTATTGTTATTATTATTATTATTATTATTATCATCATTATTATCATCATCATCATTATTATTATTATTATTTTTATTATTATTATTATTATTATTATTATTATTGTCATTGCTATTCTTCTTCTTCTCGTTATTATTATTATTAGTAGTAGTAGCAGTAGTAGTAGTATTGTCATTGTTATTCTCTTTATGATTATTATTATTAATATTATTATTATTTAATTTTTATTATTATCATTATTATTATTATCATTATTTAATTTTTTTTATTATTATCATTATTATTATTATTATTATTATTATTATTATTATTTTATTTTATTATCATAATTATTATTATTTTATTATTATTATTATTTTATTATTATTATTATTATTATTATTATTATTATTATTATTATTATTGTCATTGTTATTCTCTTTATGATTATTATTATTAATATTATTATTATTTACTTTTTATTATTATCATTATTTTTTATTATTATCATTATTATTATTATTATTATTATTATTCCTGCTTAAATTTTTCCAATCTTGTCTCCAGAATTATATAATGACTTATCAGCAGTCCCTTTTTGTTTTCTTTCAGTCCGCCGGCAACCCCCACACCACCACCACCACCGCCACACCAACCAACCAACCAACCAACCAACCAACAACTCATCCCCCCCCCCCCACCCCACCCATAAACTACCACGTGATGGGATTGAACCGAAATTACCAAGCTCTTTAGCTAAACCAGAAATAAATGCATTGACAGGTGTACTCAGGAAAACACGAATGCACTTGTGTCTCTGCATGCGAGTGCATGCATGCGTGCTTACTTTCGTACAAGTGCAAGAGAACAGTGTATGTGACAGTGCGTATGTATGTGTGTGCATGTCATTGTATATATATGTTTGTGTGTGTCTGTGTGTGTGTATATATATATGTATATATATATATATATATATACATAGACTCATACACACAAACGCACATATGCCTACAAACATACACACATATATATATTTGTATATGTATACTGTATTATATATATATATATATATATATACATACACATATATATGTATATATAAATTCGCGTGTGTATGTGTTTGTATATATATAGACTCATACGCACAAAAGCATATATATGTACAGACATACACACATATATATATTTGTATATGTATACTGTATTAAATATATATACATGCACACACATATATATAAATTCGTGTGTGTGTGTGTGTCTGTGTGTAAATCGAACTATATATACATAAATATGAATATATGTGTATATATTATGTATATGAATGTATATATATTATATATGTGTATTTGTGTGTATGTGTTTGTATCTATATATATATGTGTGTATTTACATATGTACGTATGTATGTATGTATGTATGTATGTTATGTATATATGTGTGTGCCTGTATATGTATGTATGTATGCAATCCTTGTTGCCTATTAAAGAAGACAACAAGGATTGTATACACTCGATGGAACTTCCATCTACCAAATCCACTCACAAGGCTTCAGTGATCCCAAGACTATAGTAAAAGCCACTTGCCCCAGGTGCCACCCAGTGGGGCTAAATCCAAATCTATGTGATTGGGAAGCGAAGCAAACACCTAATTCACACAACCATGCCCATATATATATATATATATATATTATATATATAAGACCAGCAAAATCTACCCTCTTTATAATGCTGGCAAATGAAATAGAGATAAGAATCTGCATTGTCCATTTGACTGGAAAATTCTATAAGTGGCTGAAGATTGCTCGACATTTTAAAACTGATGTAATACTTACAGTGTTTAATAAAATGAAGTAGCATGAAACATTGTACTACTCTACCTCGGATATACTTGTTAGTTATTTGATTATATATATATATATATATATATATTATAGATAATATACATATATATTTAGGCGTGGGTGTTTACTGTATTGAAGTTCACTCTCATTATCTCCTCTTTTTCCCAGTTTCTGTTTTTGCAAAGTTGATTGCACTTTTGCACTCATGCTCTCTCACTTAACCCACTCCTCACCATTTTCCCTCCCCCTTTTACCTTAATACCTAATTACTTCAATGGTGCATCTAATGCATTAACCAGCTCTCCCTTCATTCCATGAACTTCCCTCCCTCTCCTTCAAATGGGTCCTTGATTTGCGTAAACTTTTACTCTATAACCCTTCTACTCTACTTAACAACAAGCCAAGAACTTTCCCCATCTATTGAGCTTATTTGTAACACATGTTCTTTAAACCCACAACTATATTAGTCTTCTTGGACCCAGTCAGTGTTTCTTCTCTGTCACTATTTTACATTCACCAGTAGAAGTATCCTTATCAATATCTTAAATGTCAGTTCTGTGATCTCTTATATATTTGGGGAAATCAGTTGTAGGTTTGCAGATTTTATGACACTGAACAACTGCATAAGCAATGCCCCACCATCTCTCAGCTACTTTGACTAACTGTGCACACTTTTTCATGTGTCTCCCCATTTGGATCCTTTTAGTATTTCACACTGTAGCGCTTTTGTTTCTCACTATCATAAAGAACAATATCTCATCTTCTGCCTCAGCCTTTTCCCACCCTTGACCTAGAATAGTGTACTACATTCGCATAGATGTAAGTTAGTGGACTATATATCTGCTATGTGATATCTGCCTAAGCAACACCCTGTTTCCTGACTTTTGGCACTTCATCTTACTACACACAGAGGTTCTTTATCTCACAGTCCACATTTATTTGTATTTCACTGCGTAATAATTCTGTTTGGTGCCATGGAAAAAGTATCCAGTCCACATTCTAAGGTGGTTAGTATTTGGAAGGGCGTCCAGCTGTAAAAAACCATGCCAAAACAGAAAGTGGTAATTGGTGCAGTCTTCTTCCTTGCTAGCTTCTCTCAGACTGTCAAACCTATGCCAGTATGGAAAACATTTGATAATGATGATATATATTCATACATATATATATATATATATATATATATATAATATATATATATATATATTATATATTATGTATGTATAATATAATATCATACACATATATGTAAAATTATATTCTTTTATTCCTTTATTTGTTTCAGTCGCTTGACTGATGCCATGCTGGAGTACCACCTTTAGTCGACCAAATCGACCCCACGACTTATTCTTTGTAAGCCTAGTACTTATTCTATCCGTCTCTTGTGCTGAATCGCTAAGTTACGGGCGTATAAACACACCAACATCGGTTGTCAAGTGATGAAGGGGGGACAAACACAGACACACAAATACACACACACACACAAACACACATATATATATATATATATATATATATATATGTGTGTGTGTGTATATATAAATACATATATACATATATGACATGCTTCTTTCAGTTTCCATATACGAAATCCACTCACAAGGCTATGGTCTCTCCGAGACTATAATAGAAAACACTAGCCTAAGTTGCCCCGCAATGAGAGCGAACCCAGAACCATATGGTTTGTAAGCAAGCTACTTACCACACAGCCACATAATACATTATACACATATTTAAAATTATATGTATATATATGTATGTATATATGTGTTTATATATATATATATATACACAAACACATGTATGCACATATATATATGTATATATATATACATACAATATATATATTATACACCATATATTTAAAATTATATAAACACACACACATATCTATGTATGTATGTATGTATATATATATATATATACACACACACACATATATATATATATACAAAGAGAGAGAGTGACAGACAGAGTAGTGAGAGGCTTACAACTTAAATATTGATCACTAAGTGCTCATGGATGTAGATTATCGCTAAATTATAAATAGTTAAATCATTATATTTGTCCTCGTTGAGTTATTTTTGAGAATGATAATAATAATAATAATAATAATAATAATAATAATAATAATAATAATAATAATAAATATAATAATAATAATAGAGATAAAAATAAAAATTTGTTAATATTGTTATTATCATTATTATTATTATTTCTAATATTTTACTTCCTACCGCCACCGCTATAACTACCACCAACTCTACTACCATAACTAATACTACTGCCACTACTACTGCTACCACAACTACTAATACTACTACCACCACAACCACAACCAACACTGCTACTACTTCTACCACCACTACTATCACAACTACAACCAACACTACTACTACTTCTACCACCACCACTACTACCACAACTACAACCAACACTCCTGCTAATACTACTACTACGACTACCACCACCACTACTACCATAACTAATACTACCACCACTACTATTGCAACTACATCTACTGATACTACTACTACTACCACAACTACAACCAACACTATTACTACTTCTGCCACTACCACCAACGCTACTACCATAACTAATACTACCACCACTACTACTGCTTCTACAACTACTGATACTACTACTACCACAACCCCAACTACAACCAACACTACTACTAATACTACTGCTACTACTACTACTACTACCTTAACTAATACTACTACCATTACTACTGCTACCACAACCACAACTACAACCAACACTACTACAAATACTACAATCACTACTACTACTACCACAACCACAACTACAACCAACGCTTCTATTAATACTTCTTCTGATACTACTACCACCACTGCTCTACTACTACTACTACTTTACTGCTGCTGCTGATGGTGATGATGATGCTGCTTGAATTTTCTGAAACCCGACTTAAAAGTTGTGTAACGGTTTATCAGCAATTTCTGCTATAGTATTGTTTTTTTTGTTTCTTTTTTTCCCCATTTTGTCTTTTTCCCCTACCTTACTACCATGTGACCGGATTGAACCTAAATTACCAAGCTCTTTAGCTAAGCCAGAAATAAATGCATTGACAGGCGTACTCAGGAAAACACGAATGCACTTGTGTCTCTGCATGCGAGATGCAACAATGTTTAGCAATGACCGTACACACATTACAAATGTATATACTGATATATATATATATATATATATATATATGCATGTGTGATAGATATGTATATAAGTATATATATATATATATATACTTACATATGTACATATTTGTATTTCTATATATGGATATATACATACATATGTACATATACGCATATATATATATATATACACACATTTAGTTACATGTATATATAGATATATATATATATATAAAATATATATATATATATGCATCTCATCCATCCATACATACACATATGTGAATATATATATATTTAGTGTAGGAAGAAATGGAGCTGAACGAAGATTTAATAAAATTCCTTTTTATTATTTTCTACATATGTTTGCTACCCAGTTATCGGTTATCATTTGAATTATCCATAATAAGATAATTCATTTATCTACTTCAATAATTATATATATATATATATATATATATATATATGTGTGTGTGTGTGTATGTGTATGTGTGTGTGTGTGTGTGTTTGTGTGTGTGTGTGTGTGTGTGTGTGTTTATGTATATATAAGGTTAGGATTGGCAATGAGTATAGTGAAGAATTCCAGATAGAAGTAGGCGTCCACCAAGGTTCAGCCCTCAGTCCCCTTTTATTCATCATAGTCCTTCAGGCAATAACAGAGGAATTTAAGACAGGTTGTTCCTGGGAGCTCCTCTATGCTGATGACCTGGCCCTCATAGCAGAATCCCTACCAGAATTAGAAAAGAAATTTTGGGTGTGGAAGCTAGGTTTAGAATTGAAGGGCCTTTAGAGTCAATGTTGCAAAGACCAAAGTTCTAGTAAGTAGGAAGGTAAACTAACCACACACTCATTCAGGTAGGTGGCCCTGCTCGATCTGTAGAAAAGGTGTAGGTAGAAACTCCATAAGATGTACCCAGTGTAAGCTATGGACACATAAGAGGTGTAGCAGCATCAAAGGAAGATTAACTGAGAAGATAGCTTTTGCGTGCGGCAGATGCACAGGAGCAATAAACACCACAGATGCTCAGAAAACAGATTCCATCACATGCTAGGGGGAGAAACTAGAAGTAGTTGATAGCTTCCACTACATAGGTGACCAAGTTAGTAGTGGGGGTGGATGCTCAGGGAGTGTTACCACTAGAATAAGAATAGCCTGGGCAAAGTTCAGAAAGCTTCTACTCCTACTGATGACAAAGGTCTCTTGCTTAGAGTGAAAGGTAGATTGTACGATGCATGTGTGCAAACTGCCGGAGGACATGCATAGGCTTGAAAGAAATGAAGCTAGCATGATCTGCTGGATGTGTAATGTCAGTGTGCACACATGACAGAGTGTAAGCACCCTGAGAGAAATGTTAGACATAAGAAGCATCGGATGTGGCGTGCAAGAGAGACGTTTGCGCTGGTATGGTCATGTACTACGGATGGACGAGGAGAAATGTGAAGAAGAACCACTCTCAAACATATATATATGTATGTATATATACTATATATATATATATATATATAATAATATATATATATAGGAAAGTAGAGTTAGCAGTTGGAACAGTTGGAATAACCATCTAATGGATAAGAATATCTGTTATTACTACCGGTTTAATTTACCTTTGTTAGATATGCAAGCATACTATACACATAGAATACAGATAATAACAGAATAGACAAGAGTTTATCAGGAATCAAATTTAAAATGAACAGGAAATAGAAATAACTTTTGGTCAACAAACCAATTGACTACCATCAGTTAAATAGTTTTTTATACAAAACTTGAACATTGCTTACAGCCGTTTCTGCTACCAATGTCAGTTGGTACTAGCAAAGAAAATTATGAGAATAACATTCATGCTATAAAGATGAAAAATATTTTTCTCAATTTTCTTTGCTAGCACCAAGTGACATTGGCAGCAGAAACGGCTGTAAGTAATGTTCAAGTTTTCTATTTAAAAATATTTAACCAATGGTAGTCGATTGGTTTGTTGCCCAAGAGTTTCTCCATTTTGTGCTCATTTTAAAGTTTATATATATTAGACCGAATGAGATAATGAATCCAAGGCTGTAAGGAGTTTTTAGGACAGTTATAATGAAATAGTCTTACAGCTGTTTCTGGGATATTATGGATATCCCTTCATCAGAGTCGGTGTGAAAAATTATCTGAGTTGGAATTATTGTGGAAAAGATAGGCAATATAGAGGGAGATAAGAGGATGAAAGTGGAAATAAGATATATAAAGATATTGTAGTTGCCTCTCCTATATATATATATATATGTGGAGGCGCAATGGCCCAGTGGTTAGGGCAGCGGACTCGCGGTCGTAGGATCGCAGTTTTGATTCCCAGACTGGGCATCGTGAGTATTTATTGAGCAAAAACACCTAAGCTTGATGAAGCTCCAGCGGGAGAGGGTGGTGAACCCTGCTGTACTCTTTCACCACAACTTTCTCTCACTCTTTCTTCCTACTTCTGCCACAAAGCAGAGGAACCATGGTGTAACCCACTATGGTGTGGTAAACTTTCAGACCCTACTCTAGATTGCAAATCCTCTGTACCCCAGGATGGTTCAGCTCTCCACCCGTTAAAAGCCACCTCATTAAAAGAATGAGGATAACAACGTAGCTTTCGCACCCGTGCAACCACCAGTCTATTGAGTGTGGTGGTTGGATCTTCAAGTTGCCACACGCATTCTTAGTAGCTTAGAGTAGGCTCGAATTAGAGATTATTCTTTGTGGCTAATGGCATGAGTCCTGATTAGAAGGAGAAGAAGAAAAAGAAGAAGAAGGAGGAGAAGAAGAAGAAGAATGATACAGATAAAGTCAACAACAATATTAACTCTTTATACTAAAGGAACAAGGCCTGAAATTTGTGGGGAGGGGCTGCTCAATCATATTGACCCCAGTGTGAAACTGGTATTTATATCATTGACCCCCAAAAGTTGACCTCGGTGAAATTTGAACGCAGATCGTAAAGACAGGTGAGCTACTGCTAAGCATTTTCGCCTGTCGTGTTAACAATTCTGCAAGCTTGCCACCTTAAATAATAATAATAATAAATGAATTAGATATTATTCTTTGTAGCTAATGGTGTGAGTCCTGACTGGAAGAAGAAGAAGAAGAAGAAGAAGAAGAAGAAGAAGAAGAAGAAGAAGAAGAAGAAGGAGGGGGAGGGGGAGAAAGAGAAGAAGGAGAAGAAGAAGAAGAAAAATTGGAAGAATTGGAAAAGAAGAAGAAGGAGGAGGAGGAGAAGAAGGAGGAGAAGAAGAAGTAGGAGAAGAAGAAGAAGAAGAAGAAGAATTGGAAGAAGAAGAAGAAGAAGAAGAAGAAGAGGAAGAAGAAGAAGAAAAAGAAGAAGAAGAAGAATTGGAAGAAGAAGAAGAAGAATTGGAAGGAGAAGAAGAAAAAGAAGAAGAAGAAGAATAAGAAGAATTGGAAGAAGAAGAAGAAGAAGAAGAAGAATTGGAAGAAGAAGAAGAAGAAGAAGAAGAAAGAAGAGAATTGAAGAAGAAGAAGAAGAAGAATTGAAGGAGAAGAAGAAAAAGAAGAAGAAGCAGAAGAAGAATGGGAAGAGAGAAGAATTGGAAGAAGAAGAAGAATTGGAAGAAAAGAAGAAGAAGGAGAAGAAGAAGAAGAATTGGAAGAAGAAGAAGAAGAAGAAGAAGAAGAATGGAAGAAGAATGGAGAAGAAGAGAAGAAGAAGAAGAAGAAGAAGAATTGGAAGAAGAAGAGAAGAAGAAGAGAAGAAGAAGAAGAATGGAAGAAGAAGAAGAAGAAGAAGAAGAATGGAAGAAGAGAAGAAGAAAGAAGAAGAAGATTGGAAGAAGAAGAAGAGGAAGAAGAAGAAGAAGAAGAATTGGAAGAAGAAGAGAGAAGAAGAAGAAGAAGAAGAAGAATTGGAAGAAGAAGAAGAAGAGAAGAAGAATTGGAAGAAGAACAATTGGAAAGAAAAAAGAAGAAGAAGAAGAAGAAGAAGAAGAAGAAAAGAATGGAAGAAGAAGAAGAAGAAGAAGAAGAAGAAGAAAAAGAAGAAGAAGAAGAAGAAGATTTGGAAGAAGAAGAAGAAGAAGAAGAATTGGAAGAAGAAGAAGAAGAAGAAGAAGAAGAAGAAAGAAGAAGAATTGGAAGAAGAAGAACAATTGGAAGAAAAAGAAGAAGAAGAAGAAGAAGAAGAAGAAGAAGAAGAAGAAGAAAAGAAGAATTGGAAGAAGAAGAAGAAGAACAATTGGAAGAAGAAGAAGAAGAGGAATTTGAAGAATTGGAAGAAGAAGAAGTAGAGGAAGAAGAAGAAGAAGAAGAATTGGAAGAAGAAGAAGAAGAAGAATTGGAAAAAGAAGAATTGGAAGAAGAAGAAGACAACAGCAACAACTAAAACAGCAACAACATTATCAACAACAAAACGAATACAAGCATAAATAACAATGAAGATAGCAGCAAATTGATAATAATAACGATAACATTAACATAGCATAAGCAACAACAACAACAACAACATATAATGCACAATCACAGCATGGCAAGAACAGAAATAATGCCACAGACAATAACAGCACGTGACAACAACTACTACAACAACAACAACAACAACAACAACAGGAGCAAGAAAAGGAAAAAAGAACAACAACGATAGCAACAACAACAAAAACATTCAGCAACAGGTACAATCACAACAACAGAAACAAGAGCAAGAACTATCTTCATTGTTATTTTTGCTTGTATTCATTTTGTTGTTTGTTGTTGTTGTTGATATTGTTGTTGCTGTTGTCTTCTTCTTCCAATTCTTCTTCTTCTTCTTCTTCTTCTTCTTCTTCATCTCCTCCTTCTTCTTCCAATTCTTCTTCTTCTTCTTCCAATTCTTCTTCTTCTTCTCTTCTTCTTCTTCTTCTCCTTCTTCTTCTCCTTCTACTTCTTCTTCCAATCTTCTTCTTCTTCTTCTTCTTCTTCTTCTTCTTCATCTCCTCCTTCTTCTTCTTCCAATTCTTCTTCTTCTTCTTCTTCTTCTTCTTCTTCTTCTTCTTCTCCTTCTTCTACTTCTTCTTCCAATTCTTCTTCTTCTTCTTCTTCTTCTTCTCATCCTCCTTCTCCTTCTTCTTCTTCTTCTTCTTCTTCCAATTCTTCTCCTTCTTCTTCTTCTTCTTCTTCTCCTTCATCGTCTTCTTCTTCTTCTTCTTCTTCTTCTTCTCCTTCTTCTTCTTCTTCTTCTTCTTCTCCTTCTTCTTTTTCTTCTTCTTCTCCTTCTTCTTTTTCTTCTTCTTCTTCTTCTTCTTCTTCTTCTTCTTCTTCTTCTTTCAATTCAAGAAGGAATGGTAACAACAACTTTGGATAATGACAAGAGCAAGCACGTTGATAAATGCAATAACAAAAATAAAGATAACCATGTTAACAGCATTAAGTACAAAAACAAGAAGCCTAATCAGAACTAATAGTTAAACACTAACAACAACAACGGCAATGATAACAACGGCACCTATTGAAGAAGGAGTGCCAAAAGCAGCAGTTGTAGCAACAAGTGCGGCAGATGCAGCAAGATCTGGAGAATCTCAACAGTTTCTTCTCATAGAATATTTAACAATAGATAAGGGGGTGTGAAATATCTATAAATGTACAAGTCTCTCAGTACAAGTGCGTGTGGGTGTGTCTACGTCATACGTAAATATATATGTATATATATGCATGTATATATATATATATATATATATATATAATATATATGCATGTATATATGTATATGTATATATATATGTATATATATATATAATATATATATTATATATATATATATATATAATTATATAAAACACATATATATATGTATATATGGGTGAACATATTTGGATGTGTATATGTGTGTATGTATATATATGCATATAGGCACAAGTGTGGTTGTGTGGTAACAAGCTTGCTTACCAACCACATGGTTCTAGGTTCAATCCCATTGTGTGGCAACTTGGGCAAGTGTCTTCTACTGTAGCCTCGGGCCGATCAAAGCCTTGTGAGTGGATTTGGTAGACGAAAACTGAAAGGAGATTGTTGTATATATACATATATATATATATGTGTGTGTGTGTGTGTGTTTGTCCCCCCACCACCACCAATTGACAACTGGTGCTGGTGTGTTTACAACCATGTAACCTAGCAGTTCAACAAAAGAGATCGGTAGAATAAATGCCAGGTTTTAAAAATATAAGTACTGGGGTGGATAGCCCCACTGTGTGGCACCTTGGGCAAGTGTCTACTATAGCTTGAGGACAAACAAATCCTTGTGAATAGATTTGGTAGATGGAAATTGAAAGAAGCCCATCATATATATATATATATATATATGGTTGGCCTCTGCCTTCAATTGACAACCAATGTTGGTGTGTTTATGTTCCTGTAACCTAGCAGTTTGGCAAAAGAGACCAATAGAATAAGTATTAGGCTTACAAAGAATAAGTCTTGGGGTCAATTTCTTTGACCAAAACCCTTTAAGATGGTGCTCCAGCATGGCCGCAGTCAAATGACTGAAATGTGTTAAAGAATATATATGTGTGTGTTTGTCCTCCACTACTACTTGACAACTGGTATTGGGGGGGGGCTTACTTCCCTGTAACTTAGCAGTTCAGCAAAAGAGATTGATAGATTAAGTAAGTGGCTTTAAAAAAATGAAAAAACAAGTACGAGGTTTGATATGTTTGACTAAAAATCCTTCAAGGTGGTGCTACAGCATGGCCACAGTGTAATGACTGAAACAGTTAAAGTTAAAAGATATATTTCTTTGTTGCCCACAAGGGGCCAAACAAAGAGGGGACAAACAAGGACAGACAAAGGGATAAGTCGATTATATCAACCCCAGTGCTAAACTGGTACTTTATTTATTGACCCCGAAAGGATAAAAGGCAAAGTCGACCTCGGTGGAATTTGAACTCAGAACGTAACAGCAGACGAAATATCTATTTCTTTACTACCGACAAGGGGCTAAACACAGAGAGGACAAACAAAGACAGACAAAGGGATTAAGTCAATTATATCGACCCCAGTGTGTAACTGGTACTTATTTAATCGACCCTGAAAGGATGAAAGGCAAAGTCGACTTCGGTGGAATTCGAACTCAAAACGTAGTGGCAAACTAAATACCTATTTCTTTACTACCCACAAGGGGCTAAACAGAGAGAGGACAAACAAGGACAGACAAACGGATTAAGTTGATTACATCGACCCCAGTGCGTAACTGGTACTTATTTAATCGACCCTGAAAGGATGAAAGGCAAAGTTGACCTCGGCGGGATTTGAGTCCAGAACGTAGCGGCAGACGAAATACCACTAAGCATTTCGCCCGGCGTGCTAACGTTTCTGCCAGCTCACCTCCTGAAGCCTTCTACAAGCTGGCACTTCATTGGTTATGACAACGAGGCTTCCAGTTGATCCAATCAATGGAACAGCTGCCTCGTAAAAGTAACATGCCAGTGGCTGAGTACTCCACGGACACACATACCTTTGATATAGTTTTCAAGAAGATTCAATGTGACAGGGCTGGCCCCTTTGAATAACAGGTACAACTTAATCTTACCAGATGTGTGGAATGGAGCAACAGGAAATAAAGAGACTTGCTCAAGGATATTAACATTCTGTTTGTCACAATGACAAGGATTCCAGTTGAGCTGATCAACGAAACAGCTTGCTCATGAAATTAATGTGCCCTTAATGTATTGGGTTGTCCGGAAAGTTAGTGCCAATTTTTAAAGGAGAGAAAAAGGTCAATAAATACTTGCCATTACACTTTTAATCAACCAAATATGAACCATTTTGTTGCACAATGCATCTCCATCGTTCCTTTAACTTGAAAATACCTTCTTCCCAGAATTGAGGTGGTTTCATGGCAAAGAATTCATCAAGGTATCTTTTTACGTCATCCAAGGAATTGAAATTTTTACCATTAAGACTATTCTGCAGAGACCTGAATAAGTGGAAATCCGAAGGAGCAATATCTGGTGAATATGGAGCACCGCCATTAAAGAAAATGGAGAAATTGATATGCAGACATCAGTTTATTGAAACAAATCTATTTTGAACAATATCAAACTCATAAAAACTCACCCTTTTTTTTATGTGCCCTTTTCAAGTCTAGCCAGGCTAATGGGACCGGTTTCCCGGTTTCTGTGGCGTATGTGTTTCCCCAAGCTGGACGGGACGCCAGTCCATCGCAGCGTTACTCAAGAAACAGGAAGAAAGAGTGAGAGAAAGTTGAGGCAAAAGAGTACAACAGGGGTCACCACCACCCCCTGCCGGAGCCTCCTGTAGCTTTAGATGTTTTTGCTCGATAAACACACATGACACCCGGTCTGGGAATCAAAACTGCGATCCTCCGACCGTGAGTCCGCTGCCCTAACCACTGGCCATTGTCCAGTATTATAATATATATAATACTATTATAATCAAAAATAAAGGGGAATACAGTAAAAATTAATACACAAATATAAGAGAGGGTCCACTATGTGGACGCTCTTGCGCTAAAAATAGATCCGCAATGGTCTCAACCACCAAGAATTGTTCCCAAGGAGAATTAGCACAACTATGAACCTAAACAAGCAGGACAAATGAAAAATAACAAGAATGAAGATTAATTCTAGACAATTGTTTCACTGTTAATGGATTATGCAATGTTACTTACATAATAGATCTACAGCTCTAAATTAATATCCAATTTTTTCACCTTTATTTTTGATTTTAATTATACTGCAGTTAATTATTTATGCAGTATTTGTCTCCGGGAATTTTGGTGTGCTATAACAAGGGCATTCGAATCATAACATCGAATATAATAGACTGAACCACACGTGTGTTTGGCTTTATGTTAAAATCTGGCATGCGGTTCAATAAATTATATTCATGACGAATTCTACTGATGAGCTGTGGATCTATTATGTAAGTAACATTGCAGAATCCATTAACTGCAAAACAATTGTCTAGAATTAATCTACATTTTTGTTATTTTTCATTTGTCCTGCTCGTTTACATTCATAGTTGTGCTAATTCTCCTTGGGAACAATTCTTGGTGGTTGAGACCATTGCGGATCTATTTTTAGTGCAAGAGCGTCCACATAGTGGACCCTCTCTTATATTTGTGTATAATACTATTATACATATTATTATTAGTATTATTATCCAGGTCACTGTTGGAATTGAACTCAGAATCTTGGGGTTAGTGCCCGGACTCTTAACTACTACACCATATGCCCGTGGGCTAGTGTCAACATTGATTGTAATTGTAAGAACAGGATCGCAAACAACGACAACAACCACAAAAACAATGTAACTGTCAGCATTAATGACAACGGCAATAGGACCAGAAGTAACAACAACAGCAATAACAACAGCACGGCAGCAATCGACACTAATGCACAACATTAAGAAGGAAACTGCAGCAATAATAACAATAACAAAGTGCCAAATCTCATCAGTAGGACATAATTAGCGACAACAACAATGCCAACAACAATAACAACAATAGCAGCAACAACAATGTTGACACTTGGAATTCCACCTCCCCCAATATCAACAGCACTGTCACCACCACCACCACCAACTACCACTGCTACTGCTTTCAGAACTACTACTACTACTACTTCTACTGCTACTGCTGCTGCTACCACGACAGCTGCTGCTGCTGCTATTACAACTGCTGCTGCTGCTGCTGCTGCTACTGCCACTACCACTACTACTACT
>NW_021832812.1:25000-39975 GCF_006345805.1 Octopus sinensis
AGATGGTTCCGGGTTCAGTCCCACTGCGTGGCACCTTGGGCAAGTGTCTTCTATAGCCTCGGGACAACCAAAGCCTTGTGAGTGGATTTGGTAGGCGGAAACTGAAAGAAGCCCGTCGTATATATGTATATATATATATATATATATATATATATATATATATAATATATATATGCGTGTGTGTGTTTGTGTGTCTGTGTTTGTCCCCCTAACATTGCTTGACAACCGATGCTGGTGTGTTTATGTCCCCGTTACTTAGCGGTTCGGCAAAAGAGACCGATAGAATTGGGCTTACAAAAGAATAAGTCCCTGGGTCGAGTTCATCGATTAAAGGCGGTGCTCCAGCATGGCAGCAGTCAAATGACTGAAACAAGTAAAAGAGTAAAAGAGTACAGGTGAAAAATAACTATAGCAACAACAACAATGATAATAATAACAACCAGCCATTGGTTCTCATGGCTTCTGATCTCAACTGATTAGAAGTGTTATCATGTACATTGTTTTGTCTTGGTATAAAAGATGGGCTACAGCAAATATTCTGCTCAATACCACAGATTTGCTTGTCAGTTGTTTGACCATAACCAGTTGAGCATGTCCCTTAGTGGCTGACGATATGTGAATCTCTGATCACGAGCAGAAGTAGTGGGGAGCATCATAGCCATGTGTTGAGAGGGATTCTTTGGGGTTTGGATAATTCACCTCTGGAAACATGGGTGTTTCGTTCAACATCCTGAAACAAACCTTATTCAGGGACCTTTTGAGTGGGATGGGCTAATTGACCAGAAGAATATTCTAACTGGGCCCCACCTGCAAGGTCATGTGCTGTTTATCTTGATATGAGATCACCATGTCGTGCACATATGGTTGTGATGCATGTGCCTGGTGTACCCTTATCAGACGGGTAGTCATGATGGGTATATTGGGCTTCGTATATTTTACCCCAGTGTCACTTTGATGGCATGCACTGCTCTCTCACTCAATAATAATAATGATAATAATAATAATAATAATAATAATAATAATAATAATAATAATAATGATAATAATAATAATAATAATAATAATAATAATAATAATAATAATAACGATAATAATAATAATAATAATAATAATAATAATAATAATAATAATAATAATAATAATAATAATAACCCGTAAAGTTAATCACCACATCAAAGTGGCTGTTCTATGTTACTACTAGTTTAACCCCAGGCAGATCTTCCACCAGATGGTTTTCGGTGCAACACTGCACCCTGTGCATATATATTGCCTGCAGTGAAGTGAACCCTTACCATTCTATCCTTTCTACTAAAGGCACAGGAGCTGAAATTTTGGGGAAGGGGCAAGTCAATAACATCGACCCCAGTGTTCCACTGGTACTTATTCTATCAACCCTAAAAGGATGAAAGGCTGAGTTAACCTTGGCTGAATTTGAACTCTGAACATCAAGATGAATGAAATGACACTAAGGATTTTGCCTGGTATGTTAACGATTTTTTTCTACTCTATGCACAAGGCCCGACATTTTATTCTTATTTTAATTTTAATGTTTCTATTATATGTAATTTTCTGGTTGGTGTAATTTAATTGTTCATTTTGAAGTGATAAAAGGTGGGGTTTTTCTAATTTATATATATATATATATATAGGTAAGAAGCTTGCTTCCCAACCACAAGGTTCAGGGTTCAGTTCCATTGTGTGTCACCTTAGATAAGTGTCTTCTGCTATAGTCATGGACCAACCAAAGCCTTCTTATGGATTTGGTAGATGAAAACTGAAAGAAGTCTTTCGTATATATGTGTGTATATATATATATATATATATATATAATATATATATATATATATTATATATATATATATACATATATATTATATATATATATATATATATATAACATTATTGGTGAATTGAAGAAATGGAGCTGAACGCAGATTGAACAGAAATCGTTTTATTTCATTCTACACGTGTTTCGAAAGGCACAAATTACCAAAATCCGATTGAATAATGGGACCATATTGTGTCTTTCTCTTCAGGAAAAAAAGGAAATCCGTTGGAAAAACAAAAACAGAACAGAGGCGGAGCAAAAAACAAATCGAACTGTGCTCCTAAGAGCCCATGGCGAAACTGTTTATCAGTGCATGTTGAGAACCGGTGGCTGAAGAATTCAACGGGTCAGGCATCGGTCAATCATGTGGGTGAGGGTGTATAGATGTTCTTTGTGACCGAGAATAAGTTCTGACTATTTAAAGAATATTGGATGTTTTATAAGGGGCGAGAAAAAATCTACTTAGAGACGTGTGTGTGTGTATACTGTTCTATATATGTGTGTGTTGGCGTAGGGGTAGAAAACATTTTTTGTGTACGTGTGTGCGTTTGATCGTTCGGCTGTCAGTGGCTACTGCCGTGATAACCGTTGGGTGGCAGAAAGAAAAAAATAAAAAAATTTATATACATATATTATGTTTTATGTGTGTGTGTGTTCATCTAAGCCTGCCTTGTCAAGGAAACCCCCCGCTGTGAAAAAACCAAGCCCCGTTTGTCTTACAGGAGTAATTCCCCTTGCAGTGGTTAATCGTAGATATCTTAAAGGCTATTTCAGAATTTGTTACCAAGGGCTATGGGTGCCGGTATTATTTATAAACGCTATTTAAAGGCCAGATAAGTGTAACGCCGCCAATGGGGGCATCGAAAAGCCGACTGTAAGAGCCCGTTTACCATCCGGCCTCTGGCAAACAAAATATGGAAGAGTTCGAGACACAAAGGTTGCACTGTCTTCTGCCCCTATCAAATGGGAGGGCCACCGACAAAATTGACCATTCCAGCCTATAGCTTAAGTTCGCATCCTTCAGTCGCCATATTAGCTTACTGAGTCCCGTGGTCTGGCGCTTGTTCACGTCCCGAAAAGTTGCGTAATGGTTGGAGACACGCAAAGACAATCTTGAGGATGATGCCCCTACATAAGTGAAGGCATCTGAGTCCGTGTAAACCTTGCATTGGTAGACGGCGTTTTTGATCTTGGAGTTCGCCGACGTGAATCTTAATCTGCTAGGATTGGTTTCTGAAATTAGAACTGCGTTCCTGTCACTATATTCGTTCCGAGACCTGCAGCCGCTTACTACTCTATTTTCCACTACGTCACTATTAACTATAGGAATAACCCCTGATTCTCCACTATCTATCAGAGTGCTGTCATTGCTACTGCCCGTGGTACTGCTATTGCGGGAAATGATGCTGGGGATGCTAATGGGGCTCTCTACCCTACTCCCATTGTTACCGTCAACCACAACACCCTTATTTATAACTATACCCCTAGTGGGTACTCCCTGGCTGGAGCTGAGATTATGTGTCACTGTACTGGCTCTCATATCATTATCTACTATAATTATTCCTACTGAGCATTAAACCGGGAGCGGAAGAGGCTGCGCCTCCGGAGAAAGGTGATAGGGTCTTAGTAAGTAGCCTATTATTATGGGAGGCGATTATCTGGGCGAGGTTTTTAGTGTTGGAGAAAGCTATCCTAACTTTATGTGAGTTAACCGTGGAGTAATATTTGGAATTTCTGGGGAAGTTATTGGCGATGGCTTGTCTAAACATGAGGGGGAGGTTAGTTCTAATCTGCTTACCAAAGGGGATTACAAACCATATATGCTTATTCCTATCAGTGTGATGGGGGGGACGCCAGCTCACGCATTCGGGTGGGTGATTCTCGGATGAATAACGGGTCTTGGGTTAGTGTAAGACCTCCCGGACCGATAATTATCCTTGTTCGTAAATTAAATGCGGGAGCGACTACCCCGGCATCCGCCGCGCTCCGTCCTTACTTAAAATGTTAATGTTATTATATACGGCCCTATCCTGATGACCGAATGATGGCATCGGAAGGGCCGGATCAATATAAATTACCTTCTGCCTATAACCGGCCTTGGATAGTGCGGCGTTATAAAATTCGCTTCTTCTGCAAAAAATATCGGCACTGGCGGACAAGCCAGACAATCTTGAGAGATGTTTTTAACCAAATTGTCTGTTACGGTTTTGGCATGATTTGAGAAGACACTGACATACTTCAAATTAGTGGAAGGCTTATGGTAAGGGCAGTATGAGTCGCTATTAAGGTTAAGTGTAACGTCTAGGAAATTAGCCTTGGTGAGTTCATTATCAAAAACTATACTCATGCCCATTCTATTAAAAAACCTAGCTAACCTGCTCTTAGTTTTCTGCACTATTCTGTTCGTGGTGTTTTGCAGGTAAAACAGACAATCGTCACGATACAGGCCGCCCGCGATCTCCGGGAATTGATCGGACAATTCGTAGAGAATATATATTCCGACCAAATCGGCTATCTGCGCACTATCCGAACTACCCATAGGCACATCAAATTCATTGGGAGTATCTTTACGGATCCACAACTTATTATCAAACTTAATAAACGATTTCCTGGCAACTAAAATGATATCTATCTCTTCTCTGGTGAGGCCAGCCTTGTTGTGAGCATGCCAGAGGGCCTTATTTAGCACACTAGGGTTAATCGAGGGGTAGAAGCTGGCGATATCAAACTGAATGAACCTAGTACGGTTCTTATTGGGGATGGAAGAGAACCACTTCACTACCTGCGAGGAGTTGGCCCAGAGGCTGAGCTTCAGCTTGTTTACTAAACTAGGGATATATTTATCTAAAATGTACTTACTGATTATCCCGATATCAGATCTAGCAGGGCATATGAGTCTTAGCGCTGGGTTGGTGTGGAAGTTAGGTTTATGGTCCTTCACTATAAATCTGGGTTGCTTGGGGCTAAGCGGCTGAGTTTCATTTGAATTCGGTGTTTAAATATTATATCCTTAATTTCCAAGTTTACCTTCCTCAGGGTACTCCAATTGGTTTTTCTATAATTTTTCTTGATCTCTTTACCGAGTAAATCTAGGTACTGCTTAATGGGCATCTTGTATGTGTTCCTGGTCTTGTCGGACTGGACCAGGACTCCGTCCGTTCTATTAATGTCCTTGGTAATTTTATCTAGGTATCTGAGGTGGGCATTTCTCCTGGGTGACTTCCTGAACTTAATCTCTCTAACTATGTCCCACAAGTCGTCCTCAAACTTCTTCAGTCTTGGGTTCGGTGGCGGCGTATCCAATGTTTTAAAAAGCCGGCCGTATTCGGACGATGCTGTTGTCCGGTTCGATTTTAGATCTTCGTTCTCGTGGAAAAATGAGCCATCTTATCCGGTTTATGAATGCGTTGGTTTTACAACCAACTCCTTAAGGAAGGCATCCTTTGGTGGTAGGAATATCCTTAAGGGACGCATCAATCTCGAACAACTCCATTATTGGCATCGGTTAAAGTAGCAGTTTCTTGACGAAGCGGTATGTATTATGTGAAATAGAAAGATGAATAATCTTGTAGTAGATTAATCAAAAGTTTAACCGATACCTTAGTAGCAAAAATCACAGCAGTAAACAGCACGGTTGGAGGTACAACCATCTGGCGTTGCAACCGTGCGTTGGTGCGGATAATTGAAATTTAAACATTATTGGTGAATTGAAGAAATGGAGCTGAACGCAGATTGAACAGAAATCGTTTTATTTCATTCTACACGTGTTTCGAAAGGCACAATTACCAAAATCCGATTGAATAATGGGACCATATTGTGTCTTTCTCTTCAGGAAGAAAAAAGGAAATCCGTTGGAAAAACAAAAACAGAACAGAGGCGGAGCAAAAAACAAATCGAACTGTGCTCCTAAGAGCCCATGGCGAAACTGTTTATCAGTGCATGTTGAGAACCGGTGGCTGAAGAATTCAACGGGTCAGGCATCGGTCAATCATGTGGGTGAGGGTGTATAGATGTTCTTTGTGACCGAGAATAAAGTTCTGACTATTTAAAGAATATTGGATGTTTTATAGGGGCGAGAAAAAATCTACTTAGAGACGTGTGTGTGTGTATACTGTTCTATATATGTGTGTGTTGGCGTAGGGGTAGAAAACATTTTTTGTGTACGTGTGTGCGTTTGATCGTTCGTCGGCTGTCAGTGGCTACTGCCGTGATAACCGTTGGGTGGCAGAAAGAAAAAAATAAAAAAATTTATATACATATATTATGTTTTATGTGTGTGTGTGTTCATCTAAGCCTGCCTTGTCAAGGAAACCCCCCGCTGTGAAAAAACCAAGCCCCGTTTGTCTTACAGGAGTAATTCCCCTTGCAGTGGTTAATCGTAGATATCTTAAAGGCTATTTCAGAATTTGTTACCAAGGGCTATGGTTCTCTTCCATCCCCAATAAGAACCGTACTAGGTTCATTCAGTTTGATATCGCCAGCTTCTACCCCTCGATTAACCCTAGTGTGCTAAATAAGGCCCTCTGGCATGCTCACAACAAGGCTGGCCTCACCAGAGAAGAGATAGATATCATTTTAGTTGCCAGGAAATCGTTTATTAAGTTTGATAATAAGTTGTGGATCCGTAAAGATACTCCCAATGAATTTGATGTGCCTATGGGTAGTTCGGATAGTGCGCAGATAGCCGATTTGGTCGGAATATATATTCTCTACGAATTGTCCGATCAATTCCCGGAGATCGCGGGCGGCCTGTATCGTGACGATTGTCTGTTTTACCTGCAAAACACCACGAACAGAATAGTGCAGAAAACTAAGAGCAGGTTAGCTAGGTTTTTTAATAGAATGGGCATGAGTATAGTTTTTGATAATGAACTCACCAAGGCTAATTTCCTAGACGTTACACTTAACCTTAATAGCGACTCATACTGCCCTTACCATAAGCCTTCCACTAATTTGAAGTATGTCAGTGTCTTCTCAAATCATGCCAAAACCGTAACAGACAATTTGGTTAAAAACATCTCTCTAAGATTGTCTGGCTTGTCCGCCAGTGCCGATATTTTTATGCAGAAAGCGGAATTTTATAACGCCGCACTATCCAAGGCCGGTTATAGGCAGAAGGTAATTTATATTGATCCGGCCCTTCCGATGCCATCATTCGGTCATCAGGATAGGGCCGTATATAATAACATTAACATTTTAAGTAAGGACGGGAGCGCGGCGGATGCCGGGGTAGTCGCTCCCGCATTTAATTTAACGAACAAGGATAATTATCGGTCCGGGAGGTCTTACACTAACCCAAGACCCGTTATTCATCCGAGAATCACCCACCCGAATGCGTGAGCTGGCGTCCCGACCCATCACACTGATAGGAATAAGCATATATGGTTTGTAATCCCCTTTGGTAAGCAGATTAGAACTAACCTCCCCCTCATGTTTAGACAAGCCATCGCCAATAACTTCCCCAGAAATTCCAAATATTACTCCACGGTTAACTCACATAAAGTTAGGATAGCTTTCTCCAACACTAAAAACCTCGCCCAGATAATCGCCTCCCATAATAATAGGCTACTTACTAAGACCCTATCACCTTTCTCCGGAGGCGCAGCCTCTTCCGCTCCCGGTTTAATGCTCAGTAGGAATAATTATAGTAGTAATAATGATATGAGAGCCAGTACAGTGACACATAATCTCAGCTCCAGCCAGGGAGTACCCACTAAGGGTATAGTTATAAATAAGGGTGTTGTGGTTGACGGTAACAATGGGAGTAGGGTAGAGAGCCCCATTAGCATCCCCAGCATCATTTCCCGCAATAGCAGTACCACGGGCAGTAGCAATGACAGCACTCTGATAGATAGTGGAGAATCAGGGGTTATTCCTATAGTTAATAGTGACGTAGTGGAAAATAGAGTAGTAAGCGGCTGCAGGTCTCGGAACGAATATAGTGACAGGAACGCAGTTCTAATTTCAGAAACCAATCCTAGCAGATTAAGATTCACGTCGGCGAACTCCAAGATCAAAAACGCCGTCTACCAATGCAAGGTTTACACGGACTCAGATGCCTTCACTTATGTAGGGGCATCATCCTCAAGATTGTCTTTGCGTGTCTCCAACCATTACGCAACTTTTCGGGACGTGAACAAGCGCCAGACCACGGGACTCAGTAAGCTAATATGGCGACTGAAGGATGCGAACTTAAGCTATAGGCTGGAATGGTCAATTTTGTCGGTGGCCCTCCCATTTGATAGGGGCAGAAGACAGTGCAACCTTTGTGTCTCCGAACTCTTCCATATTTTGTTTGCCAGAGGCCGGATGGTAAACGGGCTCTTACAGTCGGCTTTTCGATGCCCCCATTGGCGGCGTTACACTTATCTGGCCTTTAAATAGCGTTTATAAATAATACCGGCACCCATAGCCCTTGGTAACAAATTCTGAAATAGCCTTTAAGATATCTACGATTAACCACTGCAAGGGGAAACTCCTGTAAGACAAACGGGGCTTGGTTTTTTCACAGCGGGGGGTTTCCTTGACAAGGCAGGCTTAGATGAACACACACACACATAAAACATAATATATGTATATAAATTTTTTTATTTTTTTCTTTCTGCCACCCAACGGTTATCACGGCAGTAGCCACTGACAGCCGAACGATCAAACGCACACACGTACACAAAAAATGTTTTCTACCCCTACGCCAACACACACATATATAGAACAGTATACACACACACACGTCTCTAAGTAGATTTTTTCTCGCCCCTTATAAAACATCCATATTCTTTAAATAGTCAGAACTTTATTCTCGGTCACAAAGAACATCTATACACCCTCACCCACATGATTGACCGATGCCTGACCCGTTGAATTCTTCAGCCACCGGTTCTCAACATGCACTGATAACAGTTTCGCCATGGGCTCTTAGGAGCACAGTTCGATTTGTTTTTTGCTCCGCCTCTGTTCTGTTTTTTTTTTTCCAACGGATTTCCTTTTTTCTTCCTGAAGAGAAAGACACAATATGGTCCCATTATTCAATCGAATTTTGGTAATTTGTGCCTTTCGAAACACGTGTAGAATGAAATAAAACGATTTCTGTTCAATCTGCGTTCAGCTCCATTTCTTCAATTCACCAATAATGTTTTAATTTTTAATTTCAATTATCCGCACCAACGCACGGTTGCAACGCCAGATGGTTGTACCTCCAACCGTGCTGTTTACTGCTGTGATTTTTGCTACTAAGGTATCGGTTAAACTTTTGATTAATCTACTACAAGATTATTCATCTTTCTATTTCACATAATATATATATATATATATATATATATATATTTACGTATATATATATATATCTGTATATATATGTATGTATTTATGGGTGTGTGTCTGTGCTTGTCCCCATGCCATCACTTGATAATCGATGCTGGTGTCTTTATGTCCCCGTAACTTAGCGGTTTGGCAAAAGGTCCAATAGAATAAGTACTGGGCTTACAAAGAATAAGTTGTGAGATCGATTTGTTCAACTAAAACCTTTTAAGGCAATGCTCCATCATGGTAGTAGTCAAATGACTGAAACAAGTAAAAGAATAAAAGAGTATGTTTATATATGTATATATATATATATATATATATAATATATATATATATATATAAAATAATAAAATAATAATAATAATAATAATAATAATATGAGAATATTATTCCAAACTTACAGGGAAAATTCAATTTAGAAATACTAAATCAAATTTCACAAAATATAATATATATATATAAAAAAAAAAGATCACCTTTTATCAATTCAATAATGAAAAAAATTAAATTATGCCATTTAGAAAAATTACATCTTATAGAAAGATTAAATATAAGATAAAACATACACCAATGATTAAGTAATGAGCAAAATAATAAATAAAGCATATATATTTGGTAGAATAACTACATGTGTTTCGTGGCTATATTTAAGAAATGATAATAGTAAAATCACTTCAATATAAATATAGTCACTCTTCAGGTTAAAAATAAAAAGAATAAAATAATTAATTAGATAAATTAATAAATATGCATTTATAATCTTGTAAAATACGAAATATCTTAACAAATTTATTCTTGTGTAAATAAAAAATAGAATAAAAAGGTATAAATGTTTATTATATTTATAAAAATAAAATTTTAATATATATAAGAAAAAAATAATAAACTCTACTATATCATTACTATTAGGAAATAAAATACAATTAATTAAAATATTTAAAACAAATATATATATATATATATATATATATATATACATATAAATAAAAGACAAAATATATATTAAGTGAAAACTAAATACTATAATTTAATCTATATACATTAAATTAAATTATTAATTAATTTATTTATTTAATAAACATCTACATAAAATCTTGTACTCATTAAGTAATTTATATTAAAAAACTTAATGTTAAGTAATATACATAATGCTATAAATATTATAGTGCAAGCTATAAATATTAGAATAAAAAATAGGAAATGGTTCAAATATATACGCACCTATTATATAAACTAACTATATTATTAATATATATGTAGTATCTATAGATTTAATATTTTACTCAATTATATAGTTGACCAAAATATTTATTAATATTAATCTTATTTACTTAAATGTAATACTATGTAATAAATAGACCACCTAACTATTAAATAATATATATTCTTACAAATATATATTATTTTACCAAATATATACGTTTTATTTATTATTTTGCACATTACTTAATCATTGGTATATGTTTTATCTTATATTTAATCTTTCTATAAGATGTAATTTTTCTAAATGGTATAATTAATTTTTTCATTATTGAATTGATAAAAGGTGAGCTTTTTTTTCTAATTTATATATATATAAAGAATACAAAAAATGGGATAAGAATGCAACAGGTGACAACAAAACATCCAGACAGTTGGATGATACAAAAAGGGACATGAAAAAACAAGGACGGCCCATTCAAAGTTTTCTTTCATCAGTTGAATTCCAGATTATCTTTGCAGTTTCGGCTGGTTATTTTATATATGTTTATTTTAAAATATGTTGAAGTAACTCACATATATATGTGTGTGTATATATATATATATATATATTATATATATATATATATATATGTGTGTGTGTGTGTAGGTATATGTTTGAGTTAGTTTAAAATTTGTTTTCTTGAGTTTTGGAAAGACGATAGATTTTTCTTTTCAACTACCTCACATAAATATAAAAGTATAAATTTTCTATAAAAATCATTAATGATGAATCTCTGAAAAAGATGAAAGCTTTAAATAAATAGATTTTATCAAAATCCTGACTGCCTTCCTTTTCTTAATATATATATATATATATATATGCACACACAATAGGTGTCTTTCTGTTTTCTAAACCCACTGACTAGGGTTTGGCCAGCCTAGAGCAACAGTTAAAGACACTTGCTACACAGCATCACCAAGTGGGATTCAAGCCGAAACCATGTGATCGGGAATCAAGCATTCTTTTGCATCATGTGCAAACTTCAGATGTGCATCGAAGCAATTAACCCTTGCTAAAATTACTTCAATTAAAATAATCCGATTACATCTTGAAAACCCTGTGTTTGCACAATCTCCCTCCTTTGTGCGCTGGTTATAAAAGATGCATATACATGCAGAAGTGCACAGCTTACACAGAACGGGGATTCTAATTGTATGTTTATGGTAAGGTGCAGTGAATTTCGTGCTCGTCTTAATGAGCTTCTCGCATGACGCTTTTATCCGTTCTGTGGCCAGAATGAATTCCCTTCGTAAAATATATATTGTATTGTTTCTGTGTTTTAAGTAGGGGCCCACGTCTGTTGTATGAATATCGGTGTATTTGATCTCATTCTGGACTCCGGCATGGTTTGTAACTGTTGTTGTTGTTGTATTTCTTTAGCCCCAGGTCAATCTTGATCCAGCAGACCTATGATCAAAGATGTTCCAGATTTGATCATCCTATCTTTTATTCATACATGATGTATCTAGGACTACATAATTTAATGTACAAGTATTAATAGCCATAGATGTTGTTGTTGTTGCTATTGTTCAGCCACTGGTCAGTCCTGACCCAGCAGGCCTATGATCAAAGATGTTCCAGCTGTGACCATCCCATCTTTTATTCAGGCATAGTGTATCTAGGACTACATTATCTAATGTATAGTATTGTAGTCTGTATTAGTGGTTATGGTTGTTGTTGTTGTTGCTTAGCCCCAGGTCAGTCCTAATCCAGTCGACCTATGATCAAAGATGTTCCAGCTGTGACCATCCCATCTTTTATTCTGGCATAGTGTATCTAGGACTACATTATCTAATGTATAGTATTGTAGTTTGTATTAGTGGCTATAGATGTTGTTTAGCCCTGGGTCAGTCCTGATTCAATAAACCTAGATCTTCCAGCTGTGACCATCCCATATTCCATTCTGACTAAGTTTACCTTGGGCTATATTCTCTAATGTATAGCATCTCTTCTTTTTTCTTTTACTTGCTTCAGTTATTAGACTGTGGCCATACTGGGGCACCACTTTGAAGAATTTTTAATCAAATGAATTAACCCCAGTACTTATTATCCTTTTTTAAAAGCCTGGTGCTTATTGTATCAGTATCTTTTGCCAAACCGCTAAGTCATGGAGATCTAAACACACCAATACCAGCTGTCAAACAGTGGTGGGGGACAAGCACTGACACAAAGACACACGCACACACATGCTTCTTTCAGTTTCCATCTAACAAATCCATGTACAAGGCTTTGGTCAGCTTGAGGCTCTAGTAGAAGACACTTGCCCAAGGTGCCATGCAATGGGACTGAACCTGGAACCATGTGGTTAGGAAACAAGCTACTTATCACACAGCCATACCTGTAATTAGTATAGTCATTAAAATTAATGACTATGGATGTTGTTTAGTCCCAGGCCCGTCCTCATCAACACTAACCTATTGTCATAGATGCTCCAGCCGTGGCCATCCCATCTTTTGTTCAGACAGTGCATTTATTTGCTACTCTCTTGACTCTGCCAATTGCTAAACATTACATTACATGCACACACACACATACACAAATAAATATATATACACACACTCACATATGCATATATATATATACATACAAACACACATATGCACACACACACACAGAGTACATTACATGCATACACACACAAACCCACCCACACACACAAATATATAAATATACACACACAGACACATATATAGATATATATACACACACTCACATATGCATATATATACATACAAACACACTTACATACACACACACAAATATATAGATATACACACACATATATATACACATTCCCATATGCATATATATATATACAAACACATACACACACTCACAAATATATAGATATACACACACATATATAAATATATATATACACACACTCACATATGCATATATATATATACATACAAACACACATGCACACACACACACACATATAGATATACACACATATATAAATATATATACACACACATACGCATATATATATATACATACAAACACACATGCACACACACACACCCACCCACACACACAAATATATAGATATACACACACAGACACATATATAGATATATATACACACACTCACATATGCATATATATACATACAAGCACACATACACACACACACATAAATATATAGATATACACACACATATATAAATATATATACTCACATATGCATATATATACATACAAACATATACACACACACACAAATATATAGATTTACACACACATATATAAATATATATATACACACACTCACATATGCATATATATATACATACAAACACACATGCACACCCACACACACTCACATAGATATACACACATATATAAATATATATACACACACACATATACATATATATATATATACATACAAACACACATATGCACACACACACACACACAGTACATTACATGCATACACACACTCACATATGCATATATATACATACAAACACACATACATACACACACACAAATATATAGATATACACACACATATAAATATATATACAGACTCACATATGCATATATATACATACAAACACACATAAATATATAGATATACACACACATATATAAATATATATACACACACTCACATATGCATATATATGCATACAAACACACATAAGCATACACACACACACATATAGATATACACACATATATAAATATATATACACACACATACGCATATATATATACATACAAACACACATATGCACACACACACAGACAGTACATTACATGCATACACACACACCCACCCACTCACTCACACACACACAGACACACACATATATAAATATATATATACACACACTCACATATGTACATACAAGCACACATGCACACACACACACATATATAAATATATATATACACACACTCACATATGTACATACAAGCACACATGCACACACACACACACATATATAAATATATATACACATACTCACATATGCATATATATATATATGTACATGCAAACACACATATGCACACACACACACACACACACTCAGTGATCCACACAAACCCCTGTACATCTTATTCTAATAATCTGGTCTCAGTATCTCAGGTCAATAGTATGTGTGTGTTAATCCTAAATCTTTTGTTCGGATTAAAATATCGATTCGGTGTTATTAACCTTCGGGTGACATTTCCCGAGCAAGAATAATGAAAATATACGACCCAATGTAATGGAAATGTCATGCAAAACTTACATGGTGTTTGCCAAAATTCTGTGACCCTTGCTATGAAGACGAAATATAAATTTAACCCAATCAGAAAGCTTGTTTGTTGTCACATGACCTGTTGCAAAGAGATGCTAATGAACGGTTCTTTAAATCATCCTTGGTGTCCTTGAGAAATGGAGTAGAATAAACAGTGATATATTATTGATGGGATTTAGTTCTAGGTAAGTATTCTAATGTATGTCTGAATAAAAAATGGGATGGTCACTAATGGAATGTCTTTGATCTAAGGCCCGATGGATCAGGACTGACCCGGGGCTAAACAGTAACAAGTATGGCTGCTAATACTAATTATTATGTTATACATTAGATAATGTAGTCC
>NW_021832813.1:0-5000 GCF_006345805.1 Octopus sinensis
AATACGTAAAGCAACAGTCGTCAAATGCAAAAGCCAAAGAACTGTTTATTGCTTAAATATCACTTACAATATTCATTATAAAACAGCATTAAGTCTGGCGTATAGGTGTCCACATGAGGTATGTACTATGGAAGAGTACGTTGTGTTTATCCTAATGTGGAAGCGTTTGAGAACAAAAGGTTTAAGGTTAATTATGATGTCCGATTCAACTGGAAGTTGTATATATTGTGAGCTGAACGGCTTTCCTTCATTTTATTGGCCTCGGGACAGTTTTGAAAAGGTTCACTGTGTTACGATTCACTGTCAATCAATTTTTCCTTATTTAGAAGAAACAGTCAACAGTTTTAACGTCTCAGGAATCTTTAATGCCCAAACCAAACGTAACAACCCCCAAAATCACCAAACATCTCTACAACTTAACACCGTCCAAATTAACTCTTTTCACCTATACAAACCGTCCAATGGATGGAGGTGGGGCGGCGTTTGCTAGTTACTATATAAATGAATATATTTCAGCAACAGCCATATGTGGCCGCTTCATCCAATGGAGTACGATTAATTCCTGTTGGACTTTTCTGAATTCTCTGAGGTACATTAATTTCCACCAATCAAATTATCAGATTCCGGGAGGACACAAGCATAAACACAGACGTAATATTACAACAATAGCTCCCATAACTATGGCAATAACAGAGTCATGGTGACCTTCAGTGTGCCCACAGCATTAATAATTAAGAAAAAAACAATAATGCCAAACGTAATCTTATTTCAGTGATGGTGGCATTTAAATAAAATAAAAATGAAAATATAAATAAGAAAAAAACGAAGATGACATTTAACAAATGATGGATTAAGTGTGTCAATCAATTGATTGCAACAAATGAACAAACATAAAATAAAATAAAAAATTAAAAGCATAATTAAAACATTGTGTTATCTTTTTACGACTTCGGTTAACTGTTTTGAAGAATCTTCTATCTCCATTATTTTTTATGCAATCTGGTTATTTGGAAGGCGGCGAGCTGGCAAAATCGTTAGCACGCCGGGCGAAATGCTTAGCGGTATTCAGTCTGCTGTTACGTTCTGAGTTCAAATTCCGCCGAGGTCGACTTTACCTTTCATCCTTTCGGGGTCGATGAATTAAGTACCAGTGACGCACTAGGGTCGATGTAATCGACTTAAGTCGTTTGTCTGTACTTGTTTGTCGCCTCTATGTTAAGCCCCTTGCGGGCAATAAAGAAATAGGTATTTCGTCTGCCATTACGTTCTGAGTTCAAATTCCGCCGAGGTCGACTTTGCCTTTCATCCTTTCGAGGTCGATTAATTAAGTACCTATTTCTTTATTACCCACAAGGGGCTAAACATAGAGGGGACAAACAAGGACAGACATAGGCATTAAGTTGATTACATCAACCCCAGTGCGTAACTGGTACTTAATTTATCGACCCCGAAAGGATGAAAGGCAAAGTCGACCTCGGCGGAATTTGAACTCACAACGTAACCGCAGCCGAAATACCGCTAAGCATTTCGCCCGACGTGCTAACGTTTCTGCCAGGTCGATTAATTAAGTACCAGTTACGCACTGGGGTCGATATAATCGACTTAATCCGTTTGTCTGGCCTTATTTGTTCCGTCTGTGTGTAGCCCCTTGTGGACAGTAAAGAATTAAGAAACGTTAGCATGCCAGTGAAATGATTAGCAGTATTTCGTCAGCCGCTACGTTCTGAGTTCAAATTCCGCCGAGGTCGACTTTGCCTTTCATCCTTTCGGGATGCGTACCGGCGTTGATCTAATCGACTGCCTCCCCTCCCCCAAAAATTCTGGCCTTGTGCCTAGAGTAGAAAAGAATCTGGCTGTTTGGATTTCAGTGGCATCTATGAAGTCTGTTGGTCATTAATTTTTAAGTTACTGGCCAGCTTTCTATCACACGTTCCATACGTCAGTCTAAATTTACTATCTCTTTCTTTTTCTTCTAAAATACACTCACCTTATCTTTTACCCTTACAAGCACTCAGGTCAATACATTCACTAATATGTGCATTAATTTCTATTCTCCCAATTCTTATCAATGTTCAGTTCACTCCTTTCCAACTGTTATATATTATATTGCTGCTTACCCTTCTACCCGAAATTATTCACTTCTAAAAACTATATACTGTCTTGCTTTAGTTGCGGTTTCTAGCGAATATTTGCTTTTCTAAACATTAAATTACAATATAATAAATATTAAAATATTTATGTTCCTATGAATTATAATATATATATATTATATATAATATATATATATATATATATATAGATATATATATATATATATATATATATATATATATATTATATATACATAGAGGAGAGATGTTCATAAAGACTTCCCCTGACGCACTTCCATTCATTGCAGGAAATGGAGCTTGTACACATATACTTATATATGTCTTTACATGTCATATTGTAAATTGCAGCTTTCCACTAGAATTCGTTCGTCTGTTACGCTTGTTGAAGTGAATTAGAGTGTTATAATGGAGGTAGCTGAATGCAGATCATTGATCAGGTTCTTATACTTGAAAGGTCGTACACCAAAAGATACTTTCGATGAGATGAAAATAGTTTATGGTAACGATGAACCACCATACGACGTAGTCAAAACTTGGCATATTTATTAATCCTTCTCGACATGGCCACCACCAATGGTGACGCTCTTCTCCCATCGCTTTATGCAGCTGTGAAGACCTCGTCTGTAGAAGTCAGCAGGTTGCGTCTGGAGCCAAGTCTTTACCTCGGAAATATGTTCACCAGCATCTGAAAAGTGCTTCCCCTTCAAAAAGAGATTTCAAGGTTGGAAAGAAGTGGAAGTCAGATGGGGTGTGGTCAGGAGAATAAGGGGATGAGGAAGGATTTTATAGCCGCAGGAGTCTGGGCAACATACGCATTGTGAGCCAGTGTGTTGTCTTTGAAGAGGCAGACGCCTTTGGCCAGCATACCATTCCTCTATACTTTGATGGTATCCCTAAATTTCAGCAGCATAGAAGCATAATATAGTGCCCTTTGCCAGAAAATCCATCCGCATCGGAAATATGTTCACCAGCATCTGAAAAGTGCTTCGCATCGCCAGTTCAAATGTGGTCTGATATTGATAGAAACTGCTCCTATTCCTGGATGACCAATATTCCGCCATTGATAACGACAGACTTCATAAATTGGAAGCCGCCATTTTGAAGGATCACCGCATACCAATTCGGTAATAAACCCAAGAAGTGATGATAAGTGTAGGGTTCGTGAAAAAAATCCTTCACGACCATTTACACATGTGGAAGTTATTTGCACGATGGATTCTCCGGATTCTCACACTATTTCAGAAGCAGGAATGAGTCAATTGCTCCGAGACCCTTTTGGCAATGTGCCAAGAAAATAAGGAGGACCTTTTCGACAGACTTATCACACAGGATGAAACATGGGTCCAACACTATGATCCTAAAACTAAAGTTCAGTCGATGCGATGGAAGCATGATAACTCACCACTTCCAAAGAAGGCTCGTGTCCAACCCTCAGCAAGAAAGAGGATGTTCACAGTCTTTTGGGACCAGCGTGGAGTTGTGAGGATGGATTTTCTGGCAAAGGGCACTATATTATGCTTCTCTGCTGCAGAAATTTCGGGATACCATCAAAGTATAGAGGCATGGTATGCTGGCCAAAGGCGTCCGCCTCTTCAAAGACAACACATTGGCTCACAATGCGCATGTTGCCCAGATAAAAGCACACTCCTGCGGCTATAAAATCCTTCCTCATCCCCTTACTCTCCTGACCACACTCCATCTGACTTCCACTTCTTTCCAACCTTGAAGTCTTTTTTTGAAGGGGAAGCACTTTTCAGATGCTGGTTAACATATTTCCGAGGTAAAGACTTGGCTCCAGACGCAACCTGCTGACTTCTACAGACGAGGTCTTCAGAGCTGCATAAAGCAATGGGAGAAGAGCGTCACCATTGGTGGTGGCCATGTCGAGAAGGATTAATAACTATGCCAAGTTTTGTTTATCCCAGTCATTAGGTAGTGGGTCAAGGGAAATCTTTAATGAACACCCCTCGCATATATGCATATATATAAATATATATATATATATATTATATATATATATATATATATATATATTTGTAATATGTGTGTGTGTGTGCGTGTGCGCGTGCATGTGTGTGTGTGTGTGTGTGCGTGTGTGTGTGTATGTTTGTGCGTGTATATATATGTTCGTGTGTGCATGTGTATACATGTATGGATGTGCGTGTGCGCATAAAAGATAATTCGGATGTTAACCCTGGAATTTAACAAATGTCTCACGTGATCGTGTGCTGGAAATGAAATAAGAAGATTATGGAAGAGTAATCTTAAATATTGAGGAGTATCAAAATCGTTATATTTACACGTTGTACATTTATTATCGCATATAAATAATTATGCCAGAAAATTAAGAAAGACGAAACTTATTCACACTTCATAGTAGACAGTACGTTTCATACACAATAAGAATACGTAACAGTTTCTGTGCGTTCTTAAAATGGCGAACAATGCTTCGTCATGATGGAAATGATAGAACAATTGTAAATACGTGCAGTGGAATTGTGGGGGGAACATAAACAAAAAGGGCCACATGGTGAAGAACGACAGGAGTTGCTATGGCTAGAAAAGGTTTTACAAAAAGCAAACGCAACAAACACAACATCAAGGACAACAATTACTACGACTACTGCTATTACTATTGCTTATTGCTACTACTACTATTACTACTACAACTGGTATTAAGGTGATTAGACGGATGCTCCGGAAGCGCGAAGAGGGTACGTTACCTACCTCGATAAGTTAGAGTCGTGCCTGTAAATAATGAGGTATGGCTTGCAGGTTAGAGAGGAGCATTTACACGGGTAGAAAACATAGCAAAACTCACATGAAGCAGCAATAGAAGGTTTAAAGCATTTACGGGTTCAGGAAGTTAACAAGAAAAATATAACATGA
>NW_021832813.1:10000-12500 GCF_006345805.1 Octopus sinensis
ACTTAGATAAAACACATAGGCAGGGTCCCGGTTACTGGAAACTGAACACGTCGCTGTTAGCGCGACAGGTTTACAGGAACCGGATTAGCGAGTTAATTAAGAGGGCGCTGACGGGAGCGGTCGTTAACAACCGCTGGTGGTACGCCCTGAAAATGGCAATAAAATCGGAATCAATTAGGTTTAGCAAGGAATTAGCGATAGAACGAAATAGAGTAGAGGGAGACTTAGTTAAGAAACTAGAAGAGGCACTTACCACTGGCAGCGCAACCAACGTGCTAGCTGCGAGGATGGCCCTCGACCAACACCTCAACGCCAAGCACGAAGGTTGCGTCGTCAGAGCTAAAATGCGTGCCTTAAGGAACGAAGGGATTGAAGCTGCGCGAGAGGCCCGGGTAGCGGAGGCGCAGCGTGGCAACAGATCAACCATTCGGTCTCTAATAGATCAACAGGGATGCAGTTTACTCGAACCCGAAAGGATGTGTGAGGCCTTTCAACAGCACTTTGCTCGACTGTTTGGTGCGAGTGGTGGGTCGGAACGAGGGATGGATTTCAGTGCCTACCTGACCGACCTGCCGCGGCTCTCGGCAAGAGAGGCGGAGTGTTGTGAAAGTCCCATCACAGCCGCTGACGTGTGGGATGCGATGGCGGGCTGCGCGAGGGATAAGTCGCCTGGATTGGATGGTTTACCCTACGAGCTGTATTGTCGAATGCCAGACTTGTTTGGCGAACTCTTGGCATCAGTCTACTGCAACTGGCAACAAAACGGGAGAATCCCCGGTTTCGTGAGCCGAGGTGCAGTGACGTTGCTGAAGAAAGACTCAAACAAGGGGAATTTTATAGATAATTTCAGGCCCATCACTCTGCTAAACGCAGATTTGAAAATTTTGGCCAAAGTAATAGCTGAGAGGTTGGCGCTTGTCATTGGTAAACTGGTCGACAGGGCGCAAACATGCGCCGTGCCGGGCAGAACCATACATGACAACCTCCATCTGATGCGCTACATTGTGGACAGGGTAGTTAAGGATCCTGGCATGGGTGGGGCGCTGATAAATTTGGATCAGTCTAAAGCCTTCGATAGGGTCGACCATCGGTACTTGGCGGCCGTCCTCAGGGCGGCTGGCTTCGGTCCCGTCTTCCGCGGTTGGATCGCTGCCTTGTATAGCGGCATCCGATCGGTGATTCGGGTAAACGGTCACCTGTCTAAACCGTTTGACATCACGCGTTCGGTCCGTCAGGGGTGTCCCCTGTCGGCGCTTCTGTATGTATTGACTCTCGAGCCGCTACTGCGGAAGCTGGCGACACTGAGGGGCATCCCACGGGAACTGGGTTGCGGGACGAGCGTGTCGGCATATGCGGACGATGTCACCGTCATAGTGTCGAGCTACCAGCACATCGAGCTGGTCGGCGAGACACTAAGAAATATGAAACGGTGACGGGAGCAAAGATTAACCCGGAAAAGTCAGTGGGTTTGCTACTCGGCACCTGGAGAAGCAAGCCCATGCCGTCCGACTGCGGCTCAGTAGTGGGACGCTGGACGGACGGACCGGTTAAATTGCTCGGGGTCTGGTTCAGTCCGGACCTCCAAATGGATAAGAACTGGGACGAGATCACGAGTAGAGTGGTCGCTCTCAGCCAAACATGGGCCGAGAGAAAGCTGTCTCTAAAAGGCCGGGCGGAGGTGGCGAACGCGTACATCGCATCCGTCATCGATTACCGCCTGACCGTCGTCGTACCTTTCCCGACGCCACCATCACCAAACTGGAACGCATACTCTTCCGCTTCCTGTGGAGGGTGGCGTTCCGATGGTGAGGAAGTCCATTTGCTGTCAACATCCGTTGAATGGAGGACTGGGCATGCCGTGGTTGATGATGCGCAGGCATGCGCTGAGACTGCGACATCTCTGGAAATTCATCGACGACGGTGAACAGGTGTGGGCGCCGTTTGTGAGGCGCGACTTCCCGCAGCTCGTCTCACTGACCGAACTGCAAACGTGGATCAAAAAGAGACCGAAACTGGGCGATTGGCACCGAGAGTGTCGCCAAGCTCTACAGCAGCTCTGCCGACCGGGGTCAAACTTGTGCAACTTCCAAACGACTAAAGCGTTCTATAGAGGACTAGTGGAGGGGAGGTCCGACGACACACTCGGGGCAAACCTGGGCGTCGACGAGGAATTCCTAACCCGCCTGTTCAGGACGACGTTCGGGCCGGGGCCTATGGATAACTTCCAGAAATCCCTGGCTTGGCAGTGCTATCGAGACGCACTACCTGTTCGAGAGAAGAGCTACAGACACGGTTCGAAAACCATCACCGGACCGACCTGCCCGAGATGCGGTCAGAGCGACGAAACCGTTCTGCACGCACTCGTGCAGTGTCCAGATATTTCAGAGCTGTGGTCCTTCGTCGAACAGCTGTTGTCACGTGTAGGTCAGGCTCGCCTATCGGCCGAGTCTATTGTGAATATTGTTCCACCACCTTCCTTTAAACGGGAAGGGAAAACGGT
>NW_021832813.1:22500-32602 GCF_006345805.1 Octopus sinensis
GAGTGAAAATCTTGAGAAGTACATGGAACAAATTGGGGCTGTTATAAGAGTGGAGCACTTGTGGAAAACAGCCCTGCTTTGAACCGCTCGAATACTCCGGAAGGTGCTCGAAAAATAAGGGGTGTTAACTTAGTTATTAAATGCAATACATAACCCAAGTGTATCTATTTTATCCGGAACGAATGAAAGAAGCATAGATTTTGGTGACGTTAGCAAGAAAGATGCAATTCATGGCTGCTATAGGAAATATAATATCTCTAAAGGAAAATTACTGTAATAATTTTAAATGGCTGGAGATTATCAGAGACTGTTACCGCCTGCTGTGGTTGTTGTTTTGTGGCTAGCAAAGGAAACGAGATGAGTTGTATGCCAAGAAGTTCATTAGCTCCAGAACTGCGCAAGTTGTGAAAAGGTCAAACTAATATAAATCTGTCTCGTGGAATTGTACGGATGCGAGAAACGAACATCCAGTTGGAATTAACGATTTCTTCAAAAAGAAATGGCCGGAACTCCACACTAGCAGAAACAATAAGTAATAATGATAACAACAACAACAACAATAATAATAATAATAATAATATAATAATAATAATATAATAATAATAATAACAACAACAACAACGAAGACGACGAGAGAGACTACGATGATAATAATGATTAAAACAGGCGGTTTCTTCCCAACCAGTACACATACACACACGCACTCACACACACACACACACGCTCACTCATTATTATTGAAAGAGTTATAAGTATCTCGGAGTATTAGAATCTGAGAGAAATGTAAACGAAAATTGAGGAGTACGTCAGATGGGTAAAGAAGCCAATGAAGCCAAGGCTAAATGGTCCGAATCTAGTGGAGGCTGTAAATACTTGGGTTGTATCATTACTTAATAAAAATAATAATAATAATAACAATAATCCTTTCTGCTAACGGCACAAGGCCTGAAATCTGTGGGGAGGTGATTAGTCGATAAAATCGACACCAGTGTTTCACTGGTACTTAATTTATCGACCACGAAAGGATGGAAAACAAAGTCAACTTCAGCGAAATTTGAACTCAGTGCGTGAAGACAGAAGAAACACCGTCTTAATAATAATAACGATGATAATAATAATGATGGCGATAATAATGATGATGATAATAATAATAATATTATTATTATTATTATTAATAATAATAATAATAATAATAATAATAATAATAATAATAATAACCACAATAATAATAATAATAATGCATACATACACGCACCTATGTATTATGTATGTACTATATATATATACGGACATATATATACTATATATATACATATATACATACATATATATGTATATATATATATATATATATATATATATATATATATATATATATATATATATATATATATATATATATATATATATACGTATTGGCAGGCACAGCATACAGCGAACGCCCACACGTGCTGAGAAATGAAAGGGAAACAAAGAAATGATAACAGACTTCTGAAGAAATGTTCAAGTGACGAAAAACACCAATCGTAAACCTAGACACGAGTGAGTGATGTTTGTGATACCAATATTGTGATATGGGTGCCTGTGAATTAGGGTGGAGAGGTGTGTAGAATGAAAGCAAAATAGAAAATAGAAAAGCTGTACGTGGAACAATTAAGCTGGAAACGAGAGAAATGTAACACGAGCGATAGAAATAAAAATGACAGAGACAAAAGGAAGTGAGTTGGAGAAGACAATTAAAATAAGAGAAAAAGACAGTGTGGGAGAAGTAGGTACAGAGAAGAGAGTGTTGCCGGAGATCGGAGAGGTTGGTTGGTAAACAGAGATAAAAGGAAATAATACAAAAGTGGCAATGAAATGGGAAGAGAGAAACAGGCAAGAAGTAGGAAAACAGAAAGTGACAAGAAAGAGAGAGAGAGAGAGAGAAAGAGAGAGAGAGAGAGAGAGAAAGAGGGGAGAGAACGAAACTCTGTGTGAGAGAGAGAGAAAGAGAAGAGAGAACGAAACTCTGTGTGAGAGAGAGTATGAAATAGGAACAAAATTGTTATAGAAAGCTAGTAAAAAGGCGATGGTGAGAAAGAAGAGAGAAACATAAAGAAAAAACATCATTTAGGCATCATGCCAGTTCTTTTGAGGGCAGGGTATTGGTACTTCAGTTTATAATAATAATAATAATAATATTAATACTAATACTAATAATAATAATAATAATAATAATAATAATAATAATAATAATAATAATAATAAGGATAATAGTAAAATCTCAGAAAGAGAATGAAGAACCAGACAAAGAGAGCAACTCTCCACGAGTCAACCAAAACACGCAACGTCTGGGGCAATAAACTGTAATGAACCTGGTAACTATAACGAGGAAAGTGGTAAAGAAGCGATATTTGAAGACTACACATTCACTAGAGAACGTAGAGAGCCTATGATAGAACTGAAGCAGAAAATACCGAATAAGCTTCAAGTTGTACGACACGCCAATACGCTTGATAGACAAACCATTTCATAAACACTCAATCCAAGAAACAAAACAAATTAAAATTGGAAACTACGGAGAAAAGGAAATCATACAAGAACTAAATCTAAATGAATTAAATTAAATTTCTTTACGCCGCTGCTAAGACAATTGAAACCCGTTGTATGCCACTGAAAAAACAAAGAAATACAAACCTTGCTCAAAGACACAACGCGTCGCCGGGAATTGAACTCACGGCCTTGCGATTGTGAGCCGAATGCCCTAACCACTAAGCCACGCGCCTTCACTACATATATATACATACACATAAAGAACAAACACACACATATACAGGGTATTCAAAACGTCTCTCCGCAGTGAAATCAGCCTAGGAAGTGCTCACCCAGCAGTTAAAAAACCCATTAAATTTTACGTACGTTATTTACGTTATTTACATTTATCGGATATTCGTCCTCATCTTGTTTGTTTTTAACACAACGTTTCGGCCGATATATCCTCCAGCCTTCTTCAGGTGTCTTGGGGAAATTTCGAACCTGGGTTCTCATTGCTAAGGTAGTTTTCGATGTTATTATTAATATTATCATTATTATTATTGTTATTGTTCAGGTCACTGCTTGGAATCGAACTCGGAATTTTGGGGGTTACTAGCCCGCGCTCTTAACCACTACACCATATGCCCATGGGCAAAGAAGATGAGGATAAATATCCGTCGAATGTAAATAAGGTAAATAATGTAAATAATGTACATAATTCCTCATCTCTGAAATATAGAAGAGTCTGGATAGATTCCTTCAAAGAATACCAGATAAGCCACCCATAATTGGATACAACTCACCCAACAAGAACTCACTACTTGAACAAAACTTGACTTAAACAAAACTTGACTTAAACAGGATTCGAATAATCGTATCAGGTGGTGCTATTAAGTTAGACATGGCCTGGACCAATCTTTGGTCGAAACATATCTAAGTTATCTAAGTCAACTTATGTATTCAAAATGAAGGACGACACTTTCAAAACCTCTTATAAAAGTTTTTTAAAGTCTTGTAAAGTCTAATATATTCATTTGTAGTCTTATTCCATCTTTTAAATATTTATTTTGCAATAAAATACTGCGCCGAGGATTTTTTGAACACCCTATGTATGTACGTACATATGTAGGTATATATCTACAGTGTAGACTTCTCCATGTGGATAAATAACTACTTTATTATTTTGGGGCTGGTGGGTACAAAGGAGGGGAAGCTTTACTTCGTCTTTTACACTCTCTTTGATTCGAACCCAAAACGCAAAGAGCCGTAGGTAGCAAGTAGCTCAATACATGTTTGTCCGATGCCGTAACGCTTCAACCACACCCAGCCCCCCCTGATCGTTATTTGCATTACCGTACTGGTTGGAAACTTGGTCAATAGCAACGAGGTGCGATTATAAAACGAAGCATGTAGAACTTGGTTGTAATCGCTTTAGTGTGGAAACTATAGATGGGAGAGTAAAGTGACAGATCCACATATATCTTATGTATATATATATATGAGTGTGTATTTGTGCGTGTGTGTGTGTGTCAAAGACGCGTGCATGCTAAGCGTTAGAGACCTTACGTCTACCTGTGCATACGTCTGTCTAAGAACCAATATGTTTTCCTTTGTAGATATAAATGACTATTTCGTGTGCATGTACATTTAATTCTATTTGCACACACACATGTATGTATGTATGTATGTATGTATGTATGTATGTATGTATGTATGTATGTGAGTGTGTGTGTGTACTTGCGTGTGTATGTATGTAGGGATATAAGTATATGGAGACAGGTTTAGGTGTGTATAAATCTCCTTGTACGTATGTACATCTGACTATTTATCTATCTATCTATCTCTGTCTCTCTATGTCTGTTTGTCTCTCTCTTTATATATATGCATATATTTAGTTATGTATCTATCTATCTCTGTCTCTTACTCTCTCTCTCTCTCTCTCTCTATATATATATATATATTATATATATATATATATACACACACACACACACACACACACACACACATATATATATATATATATATATATATATATATACATATATATATATATGTATATATATATATATATATATATGTGTGGTGTGTGTGTGTGTGTGTGTGTGTGTATAGATCAACGAAACTGTTGTCGGTAAAAGCTGGTCAACGTGAAAGCTTTCACTTCAACATGGCGGAATTATTGTTGCTGCTTTTTATATTTTTTTTTACAAAACCGTTAGAATGTCTAGAAGAGATGAAAATCTTTTACACTCCGTAATTACACCTGATGTGATGTACTTTTATATGACGACAGATATTCTTCAGGAGAGCATCAAACACGAACATAAGAAGCTACGAATAGACGAGATAATTTGAATGCACAAATAGAGTTACTGGAGCAGAAATCATCGTAGACGTTTCTCTAATAGAATGTCTTAAACAATCCATGATGTAAGCAGAAAGTTGAACGCTTAAAGCTATAACACGCCATCTTTATAGCTGTGTTTTAATGAAATATTCTTGTTACGAGATAACCTTAAAACTATATATGATTTATTAAAATTGGTAAGCGTTTTTGCGTAACCCTTAATTGTGGGATTAACTCTTCTGTTTCTTAAATATGTTGTAACCTCAAAAAAAAAAAGAAAATAATAAATAATATTAGTCCACTTCAAATTTAATTATTTTTTATCTTTTGTGTGCAGCCATATTGGGAAATAACGGAAAAAGGTTTTAGTCGAATAGATGGACCCCATTTTGTACATTTCTCTTTCATGTTTAGTTTCTTATTCTATCGGTCTCTTTCACTGAGCCGCTCAGTTATGAGGTATAAACAAACCGACGCCGGTGAGGAACAAATACATATAAAGATACACGCATGTATTGGTATATATCCATCATATTATCCATCAATCTATCTATCTATCTATCTATCTGTCACATATATAGATATATGTATCGATGTATATATATATATATATATATATATATATATATATATATATATATATATATATATATGTATGTATGTGTGTGTGTGTGTAAATTAATATACTGAGGTTAGAAATTGTTATCAATCAATTGACATCAATTTAAACCAGTGGTTCTAGCATATTCAAAAAAATCCGAAGATTTTAAAATTATACTACAATTAATAAGAGGAATGACCTCTAAAGTGGATTCCTATACGCTAGAAATAGAAATCGCCTTACCACATAGAGTGTGTTCTCAAGAAGAAAAAAAAAACCCAGCACATATATAATGTACATAATTCCTCATCTCTGAAATATAGAAGAGTTAACTCATCTATTGAAAATGAAGGACGATGCTCTCGACACGACACAACGAGAAAAAAATGGAAAACAGGATAAGTAAACACAGAGAAAGGACCCTTCATCAGTTGTCGGCTCTGTGTCTCCTCCTCATTTCTAGCATTCAACGACAATATGTGTATGTGTGTGTCTGTGGAGTACTCAGCCACTGGCACGTTAACTTCACGAGTAGGCTGTTCGGTTGATCGGATCGACTGCAACCCACGTCGTTGTAACCGACGGAGTGCCACGGTCTACGAGTAAAAGTCTGCCGATCAAGAATTCTTTTAGTTAAACGGCGAAGAATAAGTTTCGGAATGAACTTTTGGTGAAACTGGAATCTTTGACGTCGAAGATTAAGCTAAATAGTTAAAGTTTGGATTTTAACAACAGCATTCGTATGTGTGTCACAAATTGATTTCACGCCAATAACAAAAAATGAACTTCGAAATATAATCCAATATCACACAGAATACGAAATTACAATTCCTGCCATACTCTTTCTTAATTTTCTCTCTTTTTCTCTTTGCTTATTTGTTTGTCTCTCTCTCTCTCTCTCTCTCTCTTCTCTCTCTCTGAGCAGCTCTGTCTATTTCTTCCTTTCTTTCTTTCTTTCTTTCTTTCTTTCTTTCTTTCTTTCTTTCTTTCTTTCTTGCTCTAAGTTGATCAGTTTGTCGCTTTTAATGTCACACAACTCACTTTTTTGTCTTGCTCTCTCTCTCTCTGTCTCGATCTCTGTTGCTCTCCCCTATCTTTGTTCTGCTTTATTTCTCTCTCTCTTACCATCTCTCTCTTGCTTGCTCTCTTTGTTACTCTCTCTCCCACTCGTAACCACTCCCTCTCGCTCTTACCTTCTCTCTCTTTTGCTCACTCTAACTATTTCTCACTATTACGCTCTCCTTCACTTTCTCTCTCTCTCCCCTTGCTCTTCCTCTTCCACTTGCTCTCTATAAATCTTACCCTCTCACTCTCTCTCTTGCTCATTTTCCCTCTTGCTCTCTTTCCCTCGTTCTCGCTCTCACCTTCTCCCTATTTTGTTCTTTCTCGTTTTTGCTCTCTCTCTTAAACTTTCTCTAACTCGTACCTCTCTCTCTCTCTTTCATGCTCCTTCTCTCGCTCCTCCTCCCCTCTCATCCTCCCTCCTCTCCCCACCTCTCTTTTCATAACCTGTTCTAACTCTTGCTCTTTCACGCTCTTCTAAACTGAAACAATCTGTCATTTTCATAACTCTATAAACCAGACCGTCTCTCAAACAAACAAACAAACAAACAAAAACAAACAAAAAAAAAAACAAACAAACAAACAAACAAATAAACAAACAAAAGTCGTGTTTACTTTGCATAAAAAAAAACAAAGCAAAAGTCTTCGCTATTTTTTTTTTTGTTTTTAGATATCCTAAATTATTTATCAAACAATCGATGAGAAAATCAAATAGAGTAAAACAAATAAACAAATACACAAATAAACGAGGAATAAACAAAAATTAATTTCTTACGGAAACAGCTGTAAAGTATTTTAATTAATCTTGTTTGCATGATAAAATTGTTTGTTTAGATTTTGAAATTGGAGGGGTGGGGAGAGGAATCTGTGACAATAACATCACGATAAAAATAAATAAGTAAATGAATGAATAATTTCGAAACAGTGTCAAATAAATCGATTAAGTCTCAGACTAAATGCGTAATGTATTTATTTTATTTTTCTGCTTGCCTTTAGGATTTGAGATCAAATCCCGCCGAAGTTATTCTCTGTTTTTTTTTGTTTTTATTTTTATTTTTATTTTTATTTTCGTTCTTATCTATTGCTCCGAAAATGCCTTGATTCAATCGACAATTTACTCACTCTTAATCAAATTGTCTCTGCGCTTTAGAAAGAAATCGATATCAATAGATTATAGGGCAGTGAATTGGCACAAACTGTAGATCGATATAGTAAATATATTTGTAGTTTTTTTTTTCCCTCTCAATTTCTTATTTTAAAATCCTCACGATTTCGAATGTTGATCTTTTTTATCCCTCTGGGTTTGATAAAGCATCACTCAATTTTACACCTTCTCTTACGATGGGCTTGCATTCAGATTATATATATACATGACAACAGATGGATTGCGGTTCACTACAACTGTTTCTGACGTGTTTTTTTTTATCGATGAACAGAAGTGTTGCATTATGTACTTTAGTGAAAGGCGGGCGAGCTGCCAGAAACGTTAGCGCGCCGGGCGTTATCTCGTCTGTCTTTACGTTCTGAGTTCAAATTCCGCTGAGGTCGACTTTGCCTTTCATCCTTTCGGGGTTGTTAAATTAAGTACCAGTTGCGTACTGGGGTCGATCTAATCGACTAGCCCCCTCCTCAAAAATGTTGGGCCTTGTGCCTAGAGTAGAAAAGATTGTGTACTTTAATGAGTATATCTGTCGACTTTATCCGGGGTCGACTTTACCTTTTAGCCTTTCGGGGTCGATAAAATAAGTACCAGTTGAATACTGGGGTCGATGTAATCGACTCTTCTACTTCAGAAATTGCTAGCTATGTATCAACATTTGAAAATAATACATAATTCAGGACTGTTATTTTGCAAAGTTAATTATGTAGCCGTGTGCCCTACAGTTTCTTAAAAGCGAGTATCATACAATAATGGTCTGGTGGTTAGGGTGTTGTACTCACGATGGCCCTATCGTCGGTTCGACTTCCGGACTGAGCGGTGCGTTGAAATCTTGAACAAAGCACTTCATTTCACGTTGCTCCACTCAGCTGTAAATGGATCACTCTGCAACGGAAGAAATATCGGTCTGCTCGCCTAGCCACCAAGGTGGCACCATTCGAAAGCTAAGACGACTCAAAGCGCATTGTGACCAGCGATGTATAAGAACAGTCTGATCGATCACTTGATGATGAGAATGTAGTAGAGTAAGTAAGGTGGAGGATTACATAAGGTAGATGATCTAGTGGGTTTTTAGAATGGGTAGGTAGATGGCGAAAAGAGTTGATAGACAAAACGGTGATGAATGTGTAGATAGATGAGTGGATAGATGACCGTTTATGTTTAGATAAATATGTTCCAAGTTTTAACCGAACCACAAAGAAATTGAACTTAAATTGACAGGATAACAGAGTATAACCAGGAGCAGAGTACAACCAGCCGTCACTCGCAAGCAACTGGGATGGGTTGTATGCATTATGCTTTCGCTAATTTTTCGAGGTGACTTTGTAGATGTAAACAAGCCAAGAGAGATTCATGGTCTTATAACACTTGACTTAGTAGCACAAACAGATAGTTGGATGGTGTGTATGTGTGTGTGTGAGAGAGAACGAGAGAGAGTGAGAAAGAGAGAGAGATAAAAAGAGAGAAAGGGAGAAAGTGTCAACTTCTGGTTGGTGCTCATTTACATGTATGTACTTTGCATTAACGTGAAATGAAGTGCACTCGTGAAGGATCCATCGCGTTTCCTGCAGGCAGAGTTGAAACACTGACATTATAATCACGAGCCGATCACCCTAACCACTAAGCCATGGTACCTTCGTTACGGAAACGAAACACTCATCAATTTTGCAGTGATCAGGCATGGGTATTGATTTCTCCCCAGGGGTTTCGAAGCTAGCAAATCGCCATATTGCAAAATTTTAAAATAACTTTTTGCTGTATTCCATCCATAATTGATTAAAATTAAATTAAATTCTTGGGTTGGCCGGAATCGAATTTGAAGATAATTATTATTTCTGACAATTATGGGTACGATTTTAATTAATTAAGATAATTATTCGCCTCACTACACCAACTATGAGAGCAGCTATAACAAACCAGCAGAAATCCACAGTATTAGTAATAACATGCGAAACCTTAATAATCTCGCTTGATAACTGCAAATCTTATCAACACTGTCAGGTCGCTCCCTCTTTCTCTCTCAGCATTTCTCTGTCTCTGTCTGTTTGTCTGTCTGTCTGTCTCTCTTTATCTTCGGTCTCACTATCTCACAAATATACTTCTTCCGTTATTGGATATTTTCAGCGATACATTCGTCACTCCGTTTTCAGAGTACTGGAAAGTAGTGTAAGAAAGGATTCACACATGAAGTTATGTGAGTGGATATATATATAATATATTATATAATATATATATATAAATAGATGAGTGTATTTTACCTTGTACAATTAACACGGAAAAGAATGAATATTACCAGGGCAGCAAAATCTCACAAGTAAAGATTGTAACTCCTTGTTTATAAAGGTTGAAACTTCGTGTTACGTTGAATATTTTGAATAATATGAATAAAAAAATGAGTTAACGCAGGTTAAACAGG
>NW_021832814.1:0-36084 GCF_006345805.1 Octopus sinensis
TAGTTAGGAATCTAAATCGTAGGAGACAGACACAGAACTCGACTTTTATATATAAAGATATGTGTGTGTGTGCAGACATAGCTGTGTGATCTCAATTTACAATCATGTGGTTTCAGGTTCAGTCCCTCTGCGGTGCACCTTGACAATCGGTATTCCTTTGGTCGTAAATATGTGTTTCTGTGTATGTGTATACACACACACACACACACAGATATATATAAATCAAAATCGAAATCGATCAACATCAATGGAAATTGTAGCTGTGATACCAGTGCCGGTGGTACGTTAGAGAACCATCCGAACGTGGCCAATTGCCAGTGCCGCTCCGACTGGCCTCATGCCGGTGGCACATAAAAAGCACCATCCAATCGTGGCCGTTTGCCAGCCTCGCCTGGCCCCATGCAGGTGGCACGTAAAAAGCACCATCCGATCGTGGTTGTTTGCCAGCTTCGTCTGGCACATAAAAGCACCCACTACACTCTCGGAGTGGTTGGCGTTAGGAAGGGCATCCAGCCGTAGAAACACTGCCAGATCAGACTGGGCCTGGTGCAGCCTTCTGGCTTCCCAGACCCCAGTCAAACCGTCCAACCCATGCTAGCATGGAAAGCGGACGCTAAACAATGATGATGATGATGATATATATATACATACAAACATACATATATCATCATGTATATATATATATATGTGAAATACAGTATACATTTAAACACATTAAAAGGTATCCATCATAGGACTCCCTAATGCTAGAAGGAACAGCTAAAGTTCAAACCACTAATTAGGAATAAAATCTAGAAGGGAATGAAAAAATAAAAACATTTACCATCTATTTCCTGGACCATGGTTTCAGACTCTTTTTAGCAAATAAAATGATTTACTAGGCGAAGTCTTCATCAACAGGTACGCCTAGATTAAACATATAAGTACAAGGCAAATCCAGCATGTGCCTCTTGCCTTATACATTCTAATATATATATATATATTATTATATATAATATTATATATATATATATACACTCTTTTACTTGTTTCAGTCATTTGACGCGGCCATGCTGAGCACCGCCTTCTAGTCGAGTAAATCGCCCCAGGACTTATTCTTTGTAAGCCTAGTACTTATTCTATCAGTCTCTTTTGCTGAATCGCTAAGTTACGGGAACGTAAATACACCAGCATCAGTTGTCAAGCAATGGTGGGGGGACAAACACAGACACACAAACATATACACACACATATATATATATATACATATATACGATGGGCTTCTTCCAGGTTCCGTCTACCAAATCCACTCACAAGGCTTTGGTCAGCCTGAGGCTATAGTAGAAGACACTTGCCCAAGGTGCCACGAAGTGGGAATGAACCCGGAACCATGTGGTTGGTAAGCAAGCTAATTACCACACAGCCACTCCTGTGCCTGTATATAATATATATATATTATATATATATATATATATATTATATATATACACACGTTAAATCATATATATTATATTCTTTTCTACTCTAGGCACAAGGCTCGAAATTTTGGGGGAGAGGGCCAGTAGATTAGATCGATCCCAGTACGCAACTTGTACTTAATTTTTCGACCCCGAAACGATGGAAGGCAAAGTTGACCTTGGCAGAATATAATATATGTATATACACATGTGTGTGTGTGCTTACATAGCATGCTTATAGTTGTTTAATTGTCTCATATATGTTTATGTGTAGGGCGGTGAGCTGGCAGAATCATTAGCACGCTGGGCGAAATACTTAGCAGTATTTCATCTACCGTTACGTTCTGAGTTCAAACTCCACCGAGGTCGACTTTGCCTTTCATCCTTTCGGGGTCGATTAAATAAATACCAGTTACCCAATGTGCTCGATGTAATCGACTTAATCCGTTTGTCTGTCCTTGTTTGTCCTTTCTGTATTTAGCCCCTTGTGGGTAGTAAAGAAATAGGTATCTCGTCTGCCGTTACGTTCTGAGTTCAAATTCCGCTGAGGTCGACTTTGCCTTTCATCCTTTTGTGGTTGATTAAATAAGTACCAGTTACTTAATGTGCTCGATGTAATCTACTTAAATCCTTTTTCTGTCCTCGTTTGTCCCCTATATGTTTAGCCCCCTGTGGGCAATAAAGAAATAAATATATGTTTATGTGTGTCTGCGTGTATGTATGTATAAACAGAAATAAAAAGTGCTGAGTGGAGTAGGGGAAATTTGCTTGAGGAAACAAAATCACAAACAAAAATACAATGTCAGATTTTCATTTAAACGCTTTAATTAATATATTCACTAATTAAAAGCGATAATATTTAAAGTCACACATAATCCGATAACAAACTATAAACTCGTGTGCACTGGTGACACAGTTTAAATATATTGGCTGCAGGTTGTGGGGAAGAATGGGTTTTTATTGCATTTTGACTTTCATACAAAATATATTTTTTTATAAATGTTCACAATCTTACTTGCCATTACATTTTTAATCAACCAAATATGAACCATTTTGTTGCACAATGCGTCTCCATCTTTCCTTCAACTTGAAAATACCCTCTTCCCAGAATTGAGGGGGTTTCATGGCAAAGAATTCATCAAGGTCAATAAATACTTGCCATTACATTTTTAATCAACCAAATATGAACCATTTTGTTGCACAATGCGTCTCCATCTTTCCTTCAACTTGAAAAGACCCTCTCCCAGAATTGAGGGGGTTTCATGGCAAAGAATTCATCAAGGTAAATAATACTTGCCATTAATTTTTAATCAACCAAATATGAACCATTTTGTTGCACAATGCGTCTCCATCTTTCTTTAACTTGAAAATACCCTACCTTTCCCAGAATGAGGTGGTTTCATGGCAAAGAATTCATCAAGGTCAATAAATACTTGCCATTACATTTTTAATCAACCAAATATGAACCATTTTGTTGCACAATGCATCTCCATCTTTCCTTTAACTTTAAAATACCCTCTTCCCAGAATTGAGGTGGGAAGAATTGACCCTTTGAAGTTCAGATGACTCTGTCAAATGTGATGCTTATTTGTTCACATTGTTTTAAATTAATCATTCGTTATCTCATAGCTTTGAGATTTCAATGATGCGATCGTTATTTTTATAATGACATTGTAAGTGCTGGTATGAGAAGCTGGCATGGTAGTTTGAAATAAAACTATTGGGTTGTCCGGAAAGTTCTTGCCGATTTTTAAAGGAAAGAAAAAGGTCAATAAATACTTGCCATTACATTTTTAATCAACCAAATATGAACCATTTTGTTGCACAATGCGTCTCCATCTTTCCTTTAACTTGAAAATACCCTCTTCCCAGAATTGAGGTGGTTTCATGGCAAGAATTCATCAAGGTATCATTTTACGTCATCCAGGAATTGAAATTTTTACCATTAAGACTATTCTGCAGAGACCTGAATAAGTGGAAATCCAAAGGAGCAATATCTGGGGAATAGGAGGGTGGGGTAACACATCCCAGCCGAGCTGCAGCAATTTTTTTTTTGGTTCCCAAAGCATCAAGTGCCGAAAATGAACTTTCTTATCTTCCATTTTAAAGGGTTACAGAATTAATACAGGTTATAGGAACACAAACCTTCTTCCACGAAAAGATAGCTTAAACTGTGCTCTTAATGGAGGTGTAGTCAAATCCTATTTTATGGACTCAACCATGTTCTAAAATAAGTCGAAAGGTAAGCTACTATAAATCGGCATGAACTTTCCAGACAACCCAATACTTAGTGGCATTTCATTCATCTTTATGTACTGAGTTCAAATTCCAATAAAGCCACCTTTGCCTTTCATCCTTCTGGGGTCCAAAAATAAGTACCAGTTGAGCACATTTTGTATGGTTACATCATGACAATTGACCGAGGCCTTTAGTGATATGCTGTGCTTGAGAAGACTGGTCAAGCCAAGTGAAATTGTAGTCATGGAGAGGACATGAAACAGAGTAAGGGGAACAAGAACTGGAAATAGCCCCCACTTTTCCAGGTATTATCGAGCAATTCAGCTAATATATATATAGGGTCCCTGATCCTTTATCTGGTAGTGAACATGGAAACTAGCAATAGACAAGTGGATGGTGAGAGCTGTACAAGCCATGTAAAGGGACGCTATCAGTAAGGCGAGAGTTGGCAACAAATACAGCGAAAAATTCAAGGTACAAGTAGTTCACCAAGGGTCAGTCCTCAACCCCACTCTTATTTCTTTATTGCTCACAAGCGGCTAAACATAGAAGGGACAAAGAAGGACAGACAAAGGGATTAAGTCGATTACATCGACGCCAGTGCGTAACTGGTACTTAATTTATCGACCCTGAAAGGATAAAAGGCAAAGTCGACCTTTATTTGGGATAAAAACTCGTTTCCTTCGAATTTTTATCCCAAATAGTGGTTTGAACTTTAGCTGTTCCTTCTACCATGCAAGGAAGCCTATGATGGATACCTCTTATGTGTTTAAATGTGCACTGTATTTATATATGTATATATATATATTTATATAATGAACTCATTGTTAGATGATATATGAAGGTTTGACGATTTCTTATTGAACAACCAGACAGATGATTCGTTTATAGGGATCAAATGTTTGTGTAGACACAAGCTCATTCTTTCCATGAAATCGATATTACAAGCACAGGTGCAACTGAGTGTCACCTGTCAGATATCGAAATGATTGCAGAGCAATGTGAAACGAAGTGTATTGCTCAAGAGCACAACCCAACGCCAGGTCTGGGAATTGAAACCCATGGTCACACAATTGTGAGTGCAACAGCCTAACCACTAGGCCACGCACCTTCACACACACACACATATATATCCATGCCAGCATGGAAAGCAGATGTTAAACAATGATGATGATGATGATGATGATGATGATGATGATATATATATATATATATAATATATATATATATATATAGGGAGAATTCACGAAAAAAACAAAAGACGAAGATAGGTGGCAAGTTGGCAGAATCGTTATCACGCCAGGCGAAATGCTTAGCAGTATTTCGTCTGTCGTTACGTTCTGAGTTCAAATTCCCCCGAGGTCGACTTTGCCTTTCATCCTTTCGGGGTCGATTAAGTACCTGTTACGCACTGGGGTCGATATAATCGACTTAATCCGTTTGTCTGTCCTTGTTTGTCCTCTCTGTGTAGCCCCTTGTGGGCAATAAAGAAATAGGTGGTGTACAAAACAAACAGATGTATTAGTTTAACGCTCAGGAATTGAAAAAGTCTTTAACATTTCGAGCCTACGCTCTTCAACAGAAAGGAACACAGGAAGAAACAGGGAGAGAAAAAAATGTATATATATATATATATAATTGTGTGTTTTACCCATATGACTTTGCATTTGGCAATAGAGACCAACAGAAGAAATACTAGACTCTAAAGAAAACGAAACATTGGCATGGATTTGTTTAATTAAAACCCTTCAAGGCGGTGCCCCAGCTTGGTCACAGTCCAGTGGCTGAACCAAGTAAAAGATATGCTTTACAGGGAAGCTAAATGTCACCACACTTCTGTCAGATGAAAGAAAACAAATCATGTCTGCATTCCATCATTACCGTCCCTCATAAATATTAAAATGGGTGTTTTTCTTGAGCGACAATAAACAGTAAAACCTGTCACACATTTCGAGTTTACTCTTTTACTTGTTTCAGTCATTTGACTACAGCCATACTGGAGCACCGCCTTTAGTCGAGCAAATTGACCCCGGGACTTATTCTTTGTAAGCCCAGTACTTATTCTATTGGTCTCTTTTGCCGAACCGCTAACTACTAAGTTACGGAGACGTAAACACACCAGCATCGGTTGTCAAGCAATGCTAGGGGGACAAACACAGACACACAAACACATACACACACACACAACACACACCCACACACCACACAATATATATATATATATATATATATAATATATATATATATTATATATATATATATAGATATATATACATACATATATACGACAGGCTTCTTTCAGTTTCTGTCTACCAAATCCACTCACAAGGCATTGGTCGGCCCGGGGCTATAGCAGAAGACACTTGCCCAAGACGTCACGCAGTGGGACTGAACCCAGAACCTTGTGGTTGGTAAGCAAGCTACTTACCACACAGCCACTCCTGCGCCTGTTGAGATTTGTTTAAGACATATAGGTCAGAAGGAACATATATGTACATGGTTCAGTGGTTAGGGCATTGGGCTTGCAATCAGTTCGATCCTGGAGGTAGTGAGTTCAATTCCCTGACCGGGCTGTGTGTTTTGTTCTTGAGCAAGACACTTTATTTCACAGTGCTCCAATTCATTCAGCTGTAGAAATGGGTTGCAATGTCACTGGTGCCAAGCTGTATCGGCCCCTTTGCCTTTCCCTTGGTTAACAGCAGTGGCATGGAGAAGGGAGGTTGTTATAATTAACTAAAATTATAATTAACTGAGGAGGCACATGGCCTAGTGGTTAGAGCAGCGAACTCGCGCTCAAGGGATTGTGGGTTCGAATCTCAGACTGGGCGATGTGTGTGTTTATGAGCGAAACACCTAAGCTCCATGTGGCTCCGGCAGAAGGTAATGGCGAACTTCTACTGACTCTTTCGCCACAACTTTCTCTCACTCTTTCCTCCTGCATCTTGCAGCTCACTTGCGACGGACCGGCGTCCCGTCCAGGTGGGGAACCTATGCACCAAGGAATGTGGGAAACCAACCTTTATGGACCAGGCATGGCTCGAGAAGGAACAAACATAATTAACTGAAGGAGTTCTTTAACCTTTACCCTATGTACATATAATGGTGTGGAGAAGAGAGGCTGGTATGCATGGTCAACTGTTGGTCTTCCATAAACAACCTTGACTGGTCTTGTGCCTTGGAGGGTATCTTTCTAGATGCAATCCCATGGTCATTCATGACAGAAGGGGGTCTTTATTCGTCACCCTTTCTGTGGGGTGGTTGGTGATAGAAAGGGTATCCAGCCATAAAAACCATGCCAAAACAGACACAGAAGTCTGGTGCGGTCTTCTGCCTGGCCAGTTCCTGCCATACCACCTAACCCATGCCAGCGTGGAAGGTGGACGTTAAACGATGATGGTGGTGGTCATATTGTTAGTAATTCATATAACCGCAAAAGAAACACACCCTGAAACATTAGAACAATAATGGAAGTTTTAGCAAGTCATAAGTTATAGCTTGTCAAAGAGGGAAATGTGAACCTTTAGCAATTCCAGTCGGTTGAATTACCTGTACTCCAAACGGCTTTACAGGTGTGAAACCAATTGGCACTCTATGACCGGCCATAACATTTAACTTCCTAAAATATATATATGTACTCTCTCTCTTTACTCTTTTACTTGTTTCAGTCATTTGACTGCGGCCATGCTGGAGCACCGCCTTTAGTCGAGCAAATTGACCCCAGGACTTATTCTTTGTAAGCCCAGTACTTATTCTATCGGTCTCTTTTGCCGAACCGCTAAGTGACGGGGACGTAAACACACCAGCATTGGTTGTCAAGCAATGCTAGGGGGACAAACACAGACACACAAACACACACACATACATATATATATATATGTACATATATACGACAGGCTTCTTTCAGTTTCCGTCTACTAAATCCTCTCACAAGGCTTTGGTCAGCCCGGGGCTATAGTAGAAGATACTTGCCCATGGTGTCACGCAGTGGGACTGAACCCGGAACCATGTGGTTGGTTAGCAAGCTACTTACCACAGAGCCACTCCTGTGCCTATATATATCATCATCATCATCATCATTTAAAGTCCATTTTCCATGCTAGCATGGGTTGGACGGTTCAACTGGGGTCTAGGAAGCCAGAAGGCTGCGCCAGGCTCCGGTCTGATCTGGCAGTGTTTCTACAGTTGGATGCCCTTCGTTACACGAACCACTCCGTGAGTGTAGTGGGTGCTTTTTACATGCCACCTGCACAGGTGCCAGATGAGATGACAAACGGCCACAATCGGATGGTGCCTTTTACGTGCCACCGGCACAGGGGCCAGACGAGGCTGGCAATGGCCACAATCGGATGGTGCTTTTTACGTGCCACCGGCACGGAGGCCAGTTGGGGCAGCGCTGGCAATGGCCACGTTCGGATGGTTCTCTTATATATATATATATATATTATTGAACACATACAACCAATGTATGTGTTTCGTTTGTTCACCTGTAGGCTGCTATTTGACGCTGTGGAGAAGACTCTCTCAAAGCAGTGGGTGTTAAAACACCTACAGACATAGACAGGTGAGACAACTGAGTCTTATTCAGCAGTGATGGGCATAATTCACTTTTGCCAAAACAAATAGGTATGCTGGGCACGTGCTATAGCTGGATCTAGGGATCTGCATTAGGGTTCTGTTGTAGCAGGTATATATTGTATTAGAGGAAAAATCATAACGAAGGCAGAACGAGGATGTTGAGTCATTTAGAATAATTTAATTAGGGTAAGCTGAATTAGATTTTCTAAATGACTTAAGTTGCTCGTTATGCTTTGGTTGTGTGTCTGTGTGTCTCTTTGAGAAACAATAGAAGCAATATGAGATAACCCTACTCACCTGTTTTTGTGATCTATATATATATATATACATATATATACATACATATATATACGTATATACAAATTTACAATTTATATGTAAATATATATAGATATATAAACTTACTTGGAAATATTATATATATATAATATATATATATACACATATACATATATATATATACATACGTACATACATATAATATATATGTACTATACATATATATGAATATATATATAGATATGTATATAAGTATGTATATATATATATATAATATAATATATATATTATATATATATATATAATATATATATATACATATACAATATATATATATATATATATATATATATATATATATATATTTACACATATATATGCATACATATATACACACACCATATATATATAAATATACATATATGTATATAAGTATGTATATATATATGCACGTACACACGCATGCATACACACACAGCCTGCACCCTATATTTAATCCTATCAGTAATTTGCCTTCTTAATCTGGTTCTTATTTATGTGACCTCATTTTTAATTCCTTGTTGTGTGTGTGTGTGTATGTTTAATACCCTGTGTGCATATTATATACATATGTTTGTGTGTGTGTCTGTATATATCTATATGTGTATGTATGTATGCTTAATACTGTGTGTATGTATTGTATGTATGTGTGTGTACATTTATGTGTGTGTATTTTTGCATGTGTATATATATTTGTGGGTGTGTGTATGTGTGTGTGTATGTGTGTGTGGATCTTTTTATGTGTATGTATGTGTGTATATATATATGTGTGTGTGTATGTGTGTATGTTTATGTGTGTGTATATGAACATAGTAATATGTGAGTTTTTGTGAGTGTATGTTTGAGTGTCTATGTGTGTGTATGTGTGTGGGCCTTTGTGTGTGTGAGTGTATTAGTGTATGTATTATACTTACTTGTGTGTGTGTGTGTATTTTATATTTATATGTATGTGTGTGTGTGTGTGTTATACTTGTGTGTGTGTGTGTGTGTATTTTGCTTACTTGTATGTGTATGTGTGTGTGTGTGTGTGTGTATTTTGCTTACTTGTATGTGTATGTGTGTGTGTGTGTGCATATCTGTACTTAATACTCAGTGTGTAAGTTTATGTGTGTGTCAGTTTATGGTGTGTATATGTGTGTGCTTATGTGTGTGTGTATATGTATACTTAATACTGTGTGTATATGTGGGTATACGTGTACTTAATACTTTCTGTATATTTGTATGTGTGTGGTTAGTGTGTGTGTGTTTCTGCATGTGTTTGCGTATGTGTGTGTGTTCATGTGTATGCGTTTATGTGTGTGTGTGTGTGTGTCTGTGCTTAATACTGTGTGTGTACATGTACTTAACAATCTGTATATGCTTATGTGTGTGTGTGTGCATGCTTGTGTGTGCCTATATGTGTGTGTTTCTGCAGTCCTGTGCGTGTGTGTATATATATATATATATACACATGTGTGCTTAATACTGTGTGTGTATATGTGTACATGAACTTAATGCACTGTGTGTACTTGTGCATGTGTTCATGTGTGTGTGTGTTTCCTTCATACTGTGTGAGTGCGTGTACATGTATATGTGTGTGTATGTGTGTATATATGCAACACTAATTAACACACATTTTAATTGAATTTCCAGCAGTTTCACCGATAATTACTCATTTGCTTGATCCAATTAAGTACCAATCTCATTAAATCAAGATCATAAGTGGCTGAATACTCCACAGACATATTGTGTAACTTAACAAAGAAAAAGCTCTCAGGATCAGTCTGACACAAAATGTCATGACACCGACCCAATGAAATTACAGGTACAAGCTTCTGACAGGTGTCAAAAGGGTTTCCCATCTACCCTGATATCCAGCTGCCCCATGGTGGAGGGAGAAACACAGATACAAACATAAATTTATACATACATACATACATAAAAACATATATATATATGTATATATATATATATACATTTAATAATGTATGGAAGGTGTTTGTAAGCCATTTAAGAAACACACAAAAGCTGTTCGATTCACTTCAACATTTAAGTTTAATTTGTCAAAATATTTTCGTCACTTTAAGACCGTGACCTCTTCACTGACAGATGCAGCACAGAATTTTGTCAGTGAAGAGGTCGCGGTCTTAAAGCGACGAAAATATTTTGATAAATTAAACTTAAATGTTGAAGTGAATCTAACGGTTTTTGTGTGTTTCTTAAATGGCTTATAAACACCTTCCACGCTGCAATTGTTTTCGTTTCAGCACACAATCTCAGATCAAATCACTTGCTATGCAAGTACATCTCCATAATATATACATATACATATACATATATATATATGTATATATATATATATATATATATATAGGCGCAGGAGTGGCTGTGTGGTAAGTAGCTTGCTAACCAACCACATGGTTCCAGGTTTAATTCCTCTGCATGGCACCATGAGCAAGTGTCTTCTGCTATAGCCCCGGGCCGACCAATGCCTTGTGAGTGGATTTGGTAGACGGAAACTGAAAGAAGCCTGTCGTATATATGTATATATATATATATATATATGTGTGTGTGTGTGTGTGTGTTTGTGTGTCTGTGTTTGTCCCCCTAGCATTGCTTGACAACCGATGCTGGTGTGTTTATGTCCCCGTCACTTAGTGGTTCGGCAAAAGAGACCGATAGAATAAGTACTAGGCTTACAAAGAATAAGTCCCGGGGTCGATTTGCTCGACTAAAGGCGGTGCTCCAGCATGGCCACAGTCAAATGACTGAAACAAGTAAAAGAGAGTAAAAGATATATATATATATATATTCAGTGGTAGAATGCTCGCCTGCCACGCGGGCGGCCCGGGTTCGTTTCCGGCCGATGCACAAAGTGTTTTTTTAAGGAGGCGCATGGCCCAGTGGTTAGGGCAGCGACTGCGGTCGGAGGATCATGGTTTGATTCCCAGACCGGGCGTTGTGTGTGTTTATGGAGCGAAAACACCTAAAAGCTCCACGAGGCTCCGGCAGGGGATGGTGGTGATCCTGCTGTACTCTTTCACCCTCTAAAGGCGGTGCTCCAGCATGGCCGCAGTCAAATGACTGACACAAGTACAAAAAAAAAAAAAAAAAAATAAGAATATTTTATACTGAATTTATATTGAGTGCTCAATTGCATCAAATTATTAATACTATTAAAGTATTTATATATTTAATACGAGCGATATATACATATATTTTTTAATAATATATTATTATTATTATTAATAAAGAAAATCAATATTCAAACTCATTGTAACGATATAGCTGTGTGAAAGAAATTATTGTATTAAAAATATATATAAATAAATAAATATATAATTTTGAATTAATTATTTAAATAATTCAAAACTTTTAAATTATCAAATTTATTTTATACATTATATTTATTTATTTATATATATTTTTAATACAATAATTTCTTTCACACAGCTATATCGTTACAATGAGTTTGAATATTGATTTTCATCATCATCATCATCATCATCGTTTAGCGTCCGTTTTCCATGCTGGCATGGGTTGGACGGGTCAACTGGGGTCTGTGAAGCGGAAGGCTTCGTCAGGCCCAGTCAGATCTGGCAGTGTTTCTATGGCTGGATGCCCTTCCTAACGCCAACCACTCCGCGAGTGTAGTGGGTGTTTTTTACGTGCCACCTGCACAGGTGCCAGACAGAGCTGGCGAATAATAATAATAATATATTATTAAAAGATATATGTATATATATATATATATATATATATATATATATATATAATGGGCAACAACAGGTGTGTGAACAACAAACAGGTGTATTAGTTTGAAGCTCGGGAAAGTGAAAAAGTCTTTTACGTTTCGAGCCTACGCTCTTCAGCAGAAAGGAATAGGAGAAAATAAACAGAGAGAGAATAATAAAAAACTTGTGGATTTAGTGATCAAGCATGATGGGTACTTAAGTTGAGGTACCAAGTCAGTCCGGTATTATCTGCGCACCTTGAAGTAAGGTAAATAAAATTAAAATAAGTAACAGGATATCAAGTATTAGTGCGATATGACCATTTCAAGTGCTTCCATTTAATTGAACAATACAAGTATGTAATGCTTGCATTGTTCAATTAAATGGAGCTGCTTTAAGTTGTATTGCACTTATATATATATAATATATATGTAGTGACGCTATACAACAGTGCGCGCGCGCGCAACGTCATCTTCAGTTCACGTGTGCGGGGTTGGAGCCTTCTGGAAAGGCAGAAGGGAAGTGCCCTCTCGCGCATGCGCGAAGACCGGAAGAAGGAATTGCTGATGTGGCATTAGCTGATTAGGCGAGGGAGCATTAACCTTAACCAAAGGGGTACAGAGAGACACATAGCAGTAAGCAGAACGCTTTCGATACCAGATTGTTGCAGACCGTATTTTCTTTGCTCTCTAAGGATGCCATATTTGACCAGCTCTGTTTTGCTGCTGAACTTGTAAGATTCTTACAAGCATTAAAGTTCAGCCTTGCCACATCCAGACCCAAGTGGAACCAAATATACCACTTTATTTCTTACTGTTATAAGAAAAATAAAGAGTATATATTTTTACTGTTGCGTTTGTGTTCTTTGACTGGTAGAATCTGGAAATTAAAGGAACGGAAATTGTGAATGCACCCAAGTTGCACCCCAAAAGTACAAGAAGCAACAAATTCCCATTACATATATATACGTTTTTCAAGTGAGGGTGGATGAATGTATGCGCACGCACGTTGGTATGCGGACACACGTGTGTAGGTATGAACTTTTTACCCCTTTACTTAGCAGTCATTCGAATAGCTCTTTTGTCTTAATAGCGGTCAATCACACACTAATTTCCCTTTGTGTAACGGTCATTTTTCATATCGTTTTTCCGATGGCCAGATAACTGAAGAGATAGTGGCATGGATTTCCACCTTGGCATCCGAAACTCGGAGTTTTATCTTGGCTACTGAATAATTGTCACATATTACATTTACAGATATATATATATATATATATATATATATATATACATATATATATATTGGGATGTCTGGAAAGTTCGTGCCTATTTATAGTAGCTTACCTTTCAACTTATTTTAGAAAATGGTTGAGTCCATAAAATAGGATTTGACTACACCTCCATTTAGAGCACAGTTTAAGCTATCTTTTCATGGAAGAAAGTTTATGTTCCTATAACCTGTGTTATCTTCACAAATGTAAATAAACCCAATCTATTTCTTAAAGAAAGGACATATTCATACGGCACAGAATGTTATTTACCTAAATGGAGGTCAGCGATTGGTTAAAATTGCCGAAATGCTCGAAATTAAAGACGAAATATCTTACAAACTATAGAATTTTCTCAATAAAGCCAAGAAAAAATGATGTTTTATAAACACATTCTACCAGTATACGAAGTTTAAAAGTGGGGCAATCTTTCGTCTCTAGTAGACCTTTCCGTCGATTTCCGTGAAAAAATTTTTTTTTTTTACATATGGGCTTGCGGGAACTTTTGAAGTAATGAGAGCGAAAGAGACTAAGAGAAAGCGATTGTATGATGAGGAAAGTTCTTTTGAAGTTACCCTGCATGTGAAGCATTGATGTACATGTGTGTGTGTGTGTTTGATGGGGTGTGGGAGACAGACAGTATGTTGTGTAAGTGAAGTGCTTCTGTTAGTGTGTGTGAAGAGACAGAGTAATGTGTGAAAGAGAGAGATAACTGGAATTTTTTACTCGGTGTATGTGTATATGTATGTATATTACTTCAAAAGTTCCCGCAAGCCCATGTGTAAAAAAAAAAATTTTTTTACGGAAATCGACGGAAAGGTCTACTAGAGACGAAAGATCGCCTAAAAGTGTTTAGTTGACTAGTAATTGTGTTGAAAAGTGCCGTTCAAAAGGAAAAGATCCCAGTCCGCCACTGCATATACACACATACGCCCAAATACGCACACACAGGCGTGCGCCCAAAAGCACGCACAAACACACACGGTATGTGCCCCATAGGCATACATACACGCATCACTAACTACACACACATTCGCATTCTAACACGCGTGCTGACAGACACACACACACATAGAAAACACATACGAACACGCATAGCAACACACATAATCGAACTTACACACACACCTAGACAAAACCCGCACACACACACGCAAACATACTACACACATACACATACACATATACAGGAACAAGCCACACACAGATACAGATACAAACACGCCATAAACACATATATCCAAATACACAAACAACTATATATCAACACACAAATACCATTCAGACACACACACACACACGCACGCACGCACGCACGCACCACAGGCACACACACACACACCACACACACACCACACACACACACCTCACACACCTCACGAACGGCGTCATAAAGGAAAGCCAATTAATTATGATCAAAGGGGAATAATTCCCGATGACCTCGAAACAATTATCCTTCAGAAGACCGCCTCAGCTGTAGCCTTGGCTGGTCACCACCAACTCTCCTTTATTCGGCCTCACAACTACTTCATTTGGTATGCCCTTCATTTTATAAGACTAAAAGAGGTTTAACTGCTATCTCTAGCTGTCTTGCGACTCCTTTGATTGCATAACGTTATTTTTATCTCTACTATCTACACATAAGCAAGCTACTCCTAGCGCTAGCTATTCGTAAGTAGTCGATCCTACAACGACTTACATATCAAAGAAAATTAAATATCTTCCGAACAGAGTAAATAAAACGCAAAGTAAATAATTTTTAAAACTAAACAAATAAATAATTTATTTTTATAAACAAACTAAGGTTAGGGTTATGGTTAAAAAATTAGGTTTAGGGTTAAAAAATTAGGGTTAGGGTTAAAAAATCATCGTTTAACGCCCGCTTTTCATGCTGGCATGGGTTCAACGATTTGACTAAGGGCTGGCGAACCAGATGGCTACACCAGGTTCCAATCTGATCTGGCAGAGTTTCTACAGCTGGATGCCCTTCCTAATGCCAACCACTCTGAGAGTGTAGAAGGTGCTTTTACATGCCACCGGCATGGGACCAGTCAGACAGTACTGGCAACGGCCACGCTCAAATGGTGCTTTTTACATGCCACCTGCACAGGAGACAGTCCAACGGGCACTGGCAAACAACCTCGCTTGAATGTTTTTCACATGCCAGTAAGGTGACGCTGGTAACGATCCCTAGCACCCTGTATATATTATATATATATATATATATATATATATATGTATACATATATATTATATATATATATATATTCATTCGCCATGATAGATCACTAGCCATTACACATTCTTTATTATCTCTCCTTGTTTCTTTCTGTGGAAGAGCGGAGGCGACACAGGTAATGATCACGCTCAAGTGGTGCTTTTTACATGCCATTCATATATAAATATATATGTACATATATTTTTTGGACTAATGGGTGTATGTCAGTTAGTGTGTTGGTGTGTTGAGCAAAGCACTACCATGGTTTAGGCTACCTAGTGTCATTCGCAGTTGGGGGTATATTTCCATTGCAGTGTTAGTTGAGGTAATTTTTCCTACTATAGGCACAAGGCCTGAAACTTTGGAGGAGGGGATGAGGCAATTACATCGACCCCAGTACTCAACTGGTACTTAATTTATCAACCCCAAAAGCAAAGTTGACTTCAGTGGAATTTGAACTCAGACTGTAGTGATAGGCAAAATATTGCTAAGCATTTTATCCAGCATGTTAACAATTCTGCCAGCTCACTGCCCTGGCATTAGTTGAGATGATAATTGATTAATGAAACAGAAGTGGGCAAAAAGATGCAGGAGTGGCTGTGTGGTAAGAAGCTTCCTTCCCAACCACATGTTTCTGGGTTCAGTCCCACTATGTGGCACCTTGGGCAAGTGTCTTCTACTCTAATCTTGGACCAACTAAAGCCTTGTGAGGGGATTTGGTTGATAGAAACTGAAAGCCCATCATATATATATATAATACGTACATATATGTATATATATATATATATATTGGCACCTTGTCAGTGGGCCATAAAAACAACAACCAGCCGAGCGTGGCCGTCTGCCAGCCCGTCGTCTGGCACCTGTGTCGTGGGCACTAAAATCACCCCACTACACTCTCGGAGTGGTTGGCGTTAGGAAGGGCATCAGCTATAGAAACACTGCCAGATCCGACTGGCCTGGTGCAGCCTTCGGGCTCCCCAGACCCCAGTTGAACCGTCCAACCCATGCTAGCATGGAAAGCGGACGTTAAACGATGATGATGATGATGATGATATATATATATATATATATAACACATACATACATACATACAGGAGTGGATGTGTGCTAAGAAGCTTGCTTCCCAAACATATAGTTCTGGATTCAGTCCCACTGCATGGCACCTTGGGCAAGTATCTTCCCCAATAGCCTCAGACCGACAAAAAACCTTGTGAGTGGTTTTAGTAGATGGAAACTGAAAGAAGCCTGTCATTTGTGTGTGTGTGTGTCTGTCACTCCACCATTGCTTGACAACCAATGTTGGTGTGTTTATATCCCCATAACCTAGTGGTTCAGCAAAAGGTACTGATAGACTGATAGGCTGACAAAGAATAAGTCTTAGGGTCGATTTGTTCAACTAAAGCCTGTGCTCCAGCATGACTGAAACAAGTAAAAGAAAAAAGTGTAAAAGAACACACACACAAACACACGCATAAGTATATAGACATATAAACCTCTGTGTGTGTGACTTTGTGTCTGCGTTTGTCCCCCACCACTGCTTGACAACTGGTGTTGTGTTTATGTCTCTGCAACTTAGCAGTTCAGCAATCATGACCAATAAAATACATACCAAGCTTAAAAGAAAAGCACATACTGGGGTCGATTCATTCAACCAAGGTGGTACCCCAGCATGGCTGCAGTCTAATGACTGAAGCAGGTAAATGATAAAAGATATATATATATATATAGGGATAATTGTATGTGTTTGTGTGTGAGCGTGTGTATACATATATATATATATATCATCATCATCATCGTTTAACGTCCACTTTCCATGCTGACATGGGTTGGACGGTTTGACTGAGGACTGGCAAACCAGGAGGCTGCACCAGGCTCCACGCTGATCTGGCAATGTTTCTGGCAGCTGGATGCTCTACCTAACGCCAACGACTCTGCCACTAGTGGGTGCTTTTTACGTGCTCAGGCACAGGAGCCAGTCAGAGGCAGGGGGGCTGGCATTGATCACGTTCAGGATGGTGCTTTTTACATGCCACCGGCATGTGGAGCTAGACAGGCAGCCCTGGCAATGACCCACGGTGACATGCAATAAGTACCATTCGGTGCTTATTGCATGCCACCAGCATGGGAGCCGGTCAGGCGGCACTGGCATCAGCCACAACTACAATTTCCATTTGATTGTGGTTTGATGTTGATGTTGATGTTGATGTCCTTGACTCAATAGGTCTCTTCAAGCAAAAAAAACAAATCAAAAGTAAATTATTATATATAGAGCTCAGATGCACTACAACTCATCAAAGGTGCATTATGAACAGAGGTCAGGAAAGTGAACAGTGTATGAGTCATGATATAGATGTGTGCATGCATATGGAGGTGGGTAGGATATCAGGTGTAGTGATGGGGAATTTCAGGAAGCATGGAGGTTTTAAAAGATGAAATGTCTCAGCAACTAACAACCGATGCAGGCAGTTTGTTCCATGCTTCAGCAATTCTAAGTGTGAAAAAATGTTTCCAAAAGTCATGGGAGCTGTGCTGTTTTCTCACTTTGTAGGCATGCCCACATGTGTTAGACACATGGAGCACAAAAAGGTGCTCAAGGTGGTTGTTAGCAACATGGTTAATAATTTTGTGGGTGTTTACTAAGTCAGTTGCCAGACATCGGAGCTTCAATATATCTCTGCCCAGGGAAACATGGCATTCAGGGTATAGTAGATGCCTGATGGAGGGTATTTGCTTCATTGCACATCCCTGAACAGTTTCCAGGAGGTCAATGTCCTGAGCAAGATAGGGGTTCCAGACTGGTGATGCAAATTCCAAGTGTGACCACACCATAGCCATATACAGCCTTAAATAGAGAGCTGGAGAGCAGCTTGACAGAGGTCTTGCTGAGTGATGCCAAGACAACCTTGGCCTTCTTGACAATTTCATATATATAATATATATAAGTTCATGAAAAAATTTTAATTACTACCATGTTTCTGTTGATGAAACTTGTTTACCTACTTACCCTTTTGTGATGTTGGTTAATGGAATAACTATAAAAATGAATCTTTTAAATTTAAATAAAATTCTATATTTTTATGCAGCTGAAGATTGCTTTACATTTTAAAACTGATGCAATATTTGCATTGTTCAATTAAATGGAGTTGCATGAAACGATCGTACTGCATTACCTTTGGATATCCTTGTTGCTTATTTTGATTATATATATATATATATATATATATATTATATCAATTGGTATAAAATTTTAACACAAACCCAGCAGGTTTAGGGGGCAAGGGGTTAGGCCAACTACATTTACTCCAGATCTCAACTGGTATTTATTTTATCAACCCCAAAAGGATGAAAGGCAAACTCGACCTTGGTGGAATTTGAACTCAGAATATAAAGGTGGATGAAAGGCCACTAAATATTTTTACCTGGCATGCTAACGATTCTACCAGCTCACCACCTTATATATATATATATATATATTATAATAATAATAATAATAATAATAATAATAATAATAATAATAATATAATAATAATAATAATAATAATAATAATAATAATAATAATAATAAAGGGTAAAATTAATTAATTAATTAATAATTAATAATTCCACCAAGTAGTGATTCGGTATGTAAAAGACCATTATCGGTAAACTTAAACAATATTTATTATAATAAGGGTTAGGCAAAAGAATTTGCTTCACCACACACCGAATTTCAGAAATAGCAGCCAAAAAAAAACTAGGCATTTCTTCTACTGTAAGAAACAACTCCCAGACAATATATGCTCAAAAACATATCACGTAGGCAGAGAAAGAAATCAACGAAATTCACCTGGCATTAGATTAACTGTGAATGCGTTTCGAAAATAGATCGATATGAAAAATGCAAGAATCACACTTCCATTCTGATCCCTTTTCTCATCAGCACAGTATTTCCATATATTCTAAATTTGGTAGCACTGAAAGAACTGGACATATTTATCTGATTCCAGTAACATCAGACAAATTATATCCATGACCAGTACCGCCAAATTCAAAACATGCTAATGAGGTCCTGCAACCCTCCCCCGTCCACCCACGTGTGTTGTCGAGCAAAAATTCTACAGAAGAAAACTTCAGTTTATTATCAGGGAGAGAATTATTTTGTATATATATCATCATCATCATTGTTTAGCATCCACTTTCCATGCTGGCATGGGTTGGACAGTTTGAGTGAGGACTGGTGAGCCAGAGGCTGTACCAGGCTCCAATCTGATCTGGCAAGGTTTCTACAGCTGGATGTTCTTCCTAACACTAACCACTCTGCAAGTGTAGTGGCTGCTGTTTATGTGCTACCAACATGAGGGCCAGTCAGGTTACACTGGCAATAACCATACTCAAATGGTGCTTTTTATGTGCCACCAGCAAAGGAGCCAATCAGGAGGTAATGGCATCAGCCACAACAATGACATCACTTGACTCAACAGGTCTTCACAAGCACAGTTTATTGCCCAATGATTGAAGGGTACTTTTAAACAGGCCAGTTATGCAACACTGGCATAGGCCACGGTTATGATCTCACTTTACTTGCCTGGTCTTCTCAAGCACAGCATATCTTCAAAGGTCTCAGTTGCTTGTCATCACTTCCATGAGACCCAACATTCGTAGGTCATGCTTCACCACCTCATCCCAAGTCTTCCTGGGCATATGTCTTCCACAGGTTCCCTCTACTGCTAGGATGCAACACTTCTTCTCACAGTTCTCCTCATCCATCCGTAGTACATGACCATACCAGCACAGTCGCTCTCTTGCACACCACATCTGATGCTTCTTAGGTCCAACTTTTCTCTCAAGGCACTTACACTCTGTCGAGTATGCACACTGACATTACACATCCAGCAGAGCATACTGGCTTCATTTCTTGCAAGCTTATGCATGTCCTCAGCAGCCATGGCCCATGTTTCACTACCGTGTAGCATGGCTGTTCGCACACGTGTCATACAGTCTATCTTTTACTCTGAGCAAGAGGCCCTTTGTTACCAGCAGAGGTAGGAGCTCTCTGAACTTTGCTCAAGCTATTCTTATTCTAGCAGCTACACTCTCAGAGCATCCACTCCTGCTACCGACTTGGTCACCTAGTTAATGGAAGCTATCAACTACTTCTAGTTTTTCCCCCTGGCATGTGACAGAAACTGTTTTCTGTACATTTTCAGTGTTTATTGCCCCTGAGCATTTATCCAACATAAAACCTATCTTCTCAGTTAGCCTTCCTTTGATATTGCTGCATCTCTTAAGTGGCCATAGCTTACACAAGGTACATCTTATGCAGTTTCTACCTACGCCTTTTCTACAGATTGAGCAGGGCCATCTACCTGAAGAGGTTTGCCTTCCTACTTACTAGGACTTTGGTTTTTGCCAGATTGACTCCAAGGCCCTTCGATTCTAGACTTTATTTCTATACCTGAAGCTTCTCCTCCAGTTCTGATAGTGACTTAGCTATTAGAACAAGGTCATCAGCATAGAGAATATATATATATTATATATATATATATATATATATATATATACACACACACACACATACGTGTGTATACATGTGTGTGTGTGTATGTATATTTATGTATGTGTGTCTGTGTATGTATACATATATGTGTGTGTGTATATGCATGTATATATGTGTGTGTAAGTATTATATATATATATAATCGAACGATAGATAGATAGACAGACAGACAGATAGATAGATAGACAGATAGATATACAGACAGACAGATAGATAGATAGACAGACAGACATATAGATAGATAGACAGACAGATAGATATACAGACAGACAGATAGATAGATAGACAGACAGACATATAGATAGATAGATAGACAGACAGACAGACAGGCAGGCAGGCAGGCAGACAGACAGATAGATAGATAGAAAGAAAGATAGATAGATAGACAGATATAGATAGATAGATAGAAAGATAGATAGACAGATATAGATATATAGATAGATAGATAGATAGATAGATAGATATAGATAGATAGATAGATAGATAGATAGATAGATAGATAGATAGATAGATATCTGCCTAGATTCATAAATTCCAATTACTTGTTAGAATATTGTTTGGCCCACCGCCGCCGCTTAACAACCGGTGTTGGTGTGTTTGCGTCCCCGTAACCTAGCGGTTCGGCTAAACAGACCGACAGAGTAAACACCAGGCTTTAAAAAAAAATAAGGCCGTGGTGGATTCATTCGACTAAAAAAAAAACAAAAAAAAACGGTCAAGGCGGTGCCCCAGCATGGCCACAGTCTGACTACTGGAACAAGTAAAAGAATGCATGTGTGTGTGTGTGTGTGTGTATAACTCAATCTCTGTGTATAAATGTATGCACGTGTATATACGTATAGATAGATACGCATAGACACGCAAATACAAACACATAAATCGATTCCAAAAATGAAAATAATAATTCAGAAAAGGAATAAAAAACCACTAGATGAATTAATCCCAGCAACGAATACATCTAAGAGGCATAGAAGCGAGGACTTCAACGACATGGCTCATACGAAATAGCCAGATACGCAACTAAACATCCGGTTGCCAGCTCTACTCTGCCTATAGTATGTCCATCTCTGATGAGAGAAGCAAAACACTTTTGACAGACTTCTTTAGACAAATATGATCAGATTATTCTCCCTGAAACAGAAGAAGGATGGAACCGACCCTGCCGACCGCGGGGGCAGCCAGAAGAAGGCATCTGCCGCGCAGCTGAGGATACAGAAAGGTTTCAAACCCTGGTTTTTCCCCTTTTTTTGGGCCCCCAAGCCTGAAGTGTTGCTTGTGTATATTATCCACTCTACATCCTTTTATTATACATACATGTATATAACCATACACAGCCTAGTTTTTTCATGTATATGCACGTATATACTATACTCAAACGCATACACACTCCTACAAATATATATATGTGGGTGTATATAAGGATATTGGGACTTTGGTGTGTATAATTTCTGAGTTCCTGGCGCAGTATGGTGTGTATACGGACACACACACATGTATATATTGTCTGTGTATATATATGTATATAATATCTGTGTGTATACATGAATGTATTGTACATGTGTATGTGAATATTTCGATATATATATATCTGTCTATCCACTAAGCTATACATATAAATATATACACACACATACCATCTTATATATATATATATAAGATGGTATATATAATGTTTTATCTTGTTTCAGTCATTAGACTGCGGCTATGCTGGGGCACCGCCTTTAGTCGGACGAATCGACCCTAGTACTTAATCTATTCGTCTCTTTATATATATATATATAAGATGGTATGTGTGTGTATATTTATATGTATGTATGTATGTATATAGGTGTGTGTGTGTTTTATAAGTAAAGCCAAGTAACATATATATATATATGTTGTTACACATTCATATCTATGTGTATACGTAGGTGTACGTGTGTAGAATACATCAACACTTTTCGTACTGTTTACTAATAAAATAGTGCCAAAAGTCGGGACGTATTCTACACACGTATACTTACGTATACACATAGATATGAATCTATATATATATATATGTATGTATGTATGTATATGAGGCGCCAGATTAAAGTTTCCTGCGCCTTGTGAACGTACGCAGAACATGGAATATTCTGGTATATGTTCGGAGTGACAGTTTGAATTCCCACTTCTTACTCGTAAATGTTTTTACGGATACTACAGTTCTTAAGCTGGAACGAGTAAAAGCTGGTGCGTATGTGCGAGTGTATGTATGTGTCATTCATTTGTATTATGCCCGTTTGTCTTATTCGTAGCACGAATATCAGAAATATTAACAGCAGGGTACTCTAGCTGACGCTAACTCTTAACCCGTTTTGCAAGTGAGGGATCTTTTATTTTACGCAGTTATGAAGGTACGAAGTTGCCGGACTATTTATTGAGAGGAGAAACAGACAACAACACCGTCCGTCGCACCGTAGAAGCGATTGTAGATGTGAATGCACACAAGGAGACGGGCGCATGTAGTCCCCCCCCCCTCCGCCAATATACATATATATATATACACATACATACATACTCTTTTTCACTTGTTTCAATTATTTGACTGTGGCCATGCTGGAGCACCGCCTTTAGTCGAGCAAATCGACCCCGGGACTTATTCTTTGTAAGCCTAGTACTTATTCTATTGGACCTTTTGCCGAACTGCTAAGTTACGGGGACGTAAACACACCATCATCAGAAACTGCTAAGTTACGGGGACGTAAACACACCATCATCAGAAACTGCTAAGTTACGGGGACGTAAACACACCATCATCGGTTGTCAAGCGATGTTGGGGGGGCCAAACACAGACACACAAACATGCCAACACACACACACACACATGTATATATACGACAGGCTTCTTTCAGTTTCACCAAATACTGGTCAAAGGAAAATGGTCAGTAAAAGAGTAGCAACACTCTGGCATGGCTCTAGTTTATGAAGGGAAGCAGTAAAAGAAAAAGATATATATAGATAGATAGATATATCATGTGTCTGCCCAGACTATCAGATGGTGTTACACATTGCTAGTCACAATGCGCTTTGCATCATTTTAACCTCTGGATGATGCCACCCTGCTGGCTAGCTGAGCAGGCCAACACTCCCCCCCCCTGGTCAAAAGGGGGACTGGAGCAGTGTAAAATGAAGTGTTTTGCCCAAGAACAAAATGTGCCACATGGTCAGGGTAAACAAACCCACAATCTAGCGATGGTGGGTGCTTCACACTAACCACTAGGTCATCCACCTTCACACACACAAACACACATTATATTCTTTTACTTGTTTCACTCATTTGACTGTGGCCATGCTGGAGCACCGCCTTCAAGGGTTTCACTTGAAGAAATTGACCTCAGGACTTAATCTTTGTAAGACTAGTACTTATTCTGTCGGTCTCTTTTGCACAACCGCTAAGTTATGGGGACATAAAAAAACCAGCATCATAAATATATACATATATATATATATGGCCCAGTGGTTAGGGCAGCTGACTCGCGGTTGTGGGATCGTGGTTTCGATCCCCAGACCAGGTGTTGTGAGTGTTTATTGAGCGAAAACACCTAAAGCTCCACAATGCTCCAGCAGAGGATGGTGGTGATCCCTGCTGTACTCTTTCGCCATAACTTGCTCTCACTCTTTCTTCTGTTGGCCTGCTCGCTTAACCAGCGGGGTGACGTCATTTGAAGGCTAAAACAATGCGAAGCGCATTGTGACCAGCGATGTGTAGCAACATCTGATAGCCTGGTCAGTCACGGTGATATATATATATATATATATATGATGGGCTTCTTTATGTTTCTGTCTACCAAATCCACTCACAAGGGTTTGGTTAGTTCAAGGCTATAGTAAAAGACATTTGCCCAAGGTGCTACACATTGGGACTGAACCTGGAACCATGTGGTTGGGAAGCAAGCTTCTTACAACACAGCCATGCAACAATTTAGATTCGAATGAATATGGTACTTAATTTAGATGCACCAGGATTTTGTATGGTTTTATCCATAAAAATCCGTGGGGTGATTATAATCAAAATAAGCAACAAGAATGACTCCGGTAATTTGGTACGATCGTTTCGTACTACATCATTTTATTAAATGTTGATCGTACCAAATTACCGGAGTCTTTCTTGTGGCTTATTTTGATTATATATATATATATATAATTTATCTATATAGGATCAGGTATGTGGGGTCCCTGTGCTGTTGGATTATGGAAGTATTTGTTTGGGCCATAGTAAGCAACCCTCTAAGCAGTGTCCCAGTCACTCCTCTTCTCCGCGAGGTACTTCCTCATCCTATGTGGCATGTGAGATATATGTGTCTGTGTGTGTATGTATCTACATATATACACCTGTATAACCATACATACAAATATACACTTGTGTATATATGCACACACATACACGTATATTCATATATGTTTATATATATATATATAATATAATAATAAGAGTAAATAATTTCTTTGATGGTTTTTAAAAGAAACCAACAATTATTTACTGGTAGAATTCGTTATGTAAATATAACCATTAATGGTAGGAACTTCTATAAAACTTCAATATATATATATTGTATATAAATAAAAAAGGCAGGCAACAGGTTTCTTAGCCACATACCGAAAAAATTAGAAATGGCAGTCAAAGACTGTTTATTACTATTTTCTACAAATGGGACTCCACATACGACATATCCCTGTAATTCACATATGCAAAATAGAAGGAAGAAATAACGAAAACAAAATTATATATATATATAGGTTTTTTTAATATAGTCAAGAGGTATAAGATGAATATATTTATTTCACCTGTTGATAGCGATAAGATTATGATCATTTTACAGCCAACGTAATGGAAAACGAATGTCCTGTGTGTGTGTGTATATATATATATATATATATATATATATATATATATATACACACACACATGTATATAACGTGTGTGTGTATATGTATTATGTGGTCGCTTGTGTATCATTAGCGATTTTCTTTCTCCATCTTCCCTTTGGACTTTTTCTATATTTCTGATAAAGAGCTCTGCTCGAAACATGAAATCCTCTTTCATTTCTTTCCTGTCCTGAGCGTCCAGTAACACTGTACTTATTCCACGTCCATGCGTTGTTGTTTTTTCTTGCTTGTTCATATTTGGATTGACTATACATAATCATCATCATTTAATGTTCACCTTCCATGCTACCATGTGTGGGACGGTTTCACAAGAGCCAGCCAGGTAGAAACCTGCACCAGTCTTCTGTGACTATTTTGGCAAGATTTTTACAACTGGATGCCCTTCCTAACACCAACCACCCCATGGAGTGGACTCTGTGCTTTTTGCCATAGCACAAGCACAGGCAGGTCAGTTTTGGCATGGTCTTTACAGCTGGATGCCCTTCCAAACAACGACCACCCCATAGAGTGGACTCCGTGCTTTTTGACATGGCACAAGCACAGGCAGGTCAGTTTTGGCAAGGTTTTTACAGCTGGATGCCCTTCCAAACACCAACCACTTTACAGTGTGAACTGGATGCTTTTAATTGGCACCTGCACTGACAGGGTCACCGAGTACTTGCAAGTAAAATAAAATATAGTTCTGAGACCCCCTTCGGTCATGACACTGACCATGAGATTGCACCTAGAAAGTTACCCTCCCAGGCATAAGTCCGGGTAAGGTTGTTTATGGAAGACCACCAGTCGCCCATGCATACCAGCCTCCCCTCTCCACACCACTGATGTTATCCAAGGGAAAGGCAAAGGGGCCGATACAGCTTAGCACCTGTGACGTCACAACTCATTTCTACAGCTGAGTGAACTGGAGCAACGTGAAATAAAGTGTCTTGCTCAAGAACACAATACACAGCCCGGTCCAGGATTTGAGCTCACAACCTCACGATTGTAAGCTCGACGCTCTAACCACTGAGCCATGCACCTTCACAATATATAGTAGTAGTACAGATATATATATACATACACACATGTACAACTACTATTAACATGTAGAGTGCACCGGGAAGAATTTCTTAAGAGGTCCCATGGTCTCAGGCTTTGCAACACTATTTCTCATCATCCCAGCCTTGCAGCAAACCCGTTCAGTGCATGTTGTTCACATTCTGATGAGCCAAATGACACATTGTGGTTTGCAAATAGGATCTGACTGATCCTACACCTTCCGATTGTGATACCACTTCTACAATGGCTGACCATGCCAATCCAGTTGATAAAAAACTATGAAAAGAAGAGGTGATGATAAGCATCTCTGTTACATCTAAGTAAAGCTGGATTACTTTAAGCCAAAGAATGCAGCATCAACTTGAATAACCTCTTTTCAATATTGAAGATTCAACAGAAGAACTCTTCAATATATCAGATACACAGGTAACCAATGTGTGTGTGTGTGCACATATACGTATACTCACACACACACAATGTGTGAGTGTGAATATAAAAGATGTAGATAGACAGATATAAAGATTTAAATAGTTAAAGAGGAAGCATTTGAAACTAATGTTGGTTACAGAATCCGTAGAAATAAAAATAAAATGAATGAGTGAACGAGGTGACGCAGGGTGGACAAATCCTCCAGTCATCATGAGAGAGTTTTACAGTTGTCTTTTGAGGAACTGGTTTGTCTTTTAGTGCACAATTGCACTCTTACGTACAGGACCAAACAATTTGTCAAGGAGACAAAAATCCCATCATTAGGTGAGGAATATGTTGCTTTATCGACCCCGAAAGGATGAAAGGCAAAGTCGACCTCGGCGGAATTTGAACTCAGAACGTAATGGCAGGTGAAATACGGCTACGCATTTCGCCCGACGTGCTAACGTTTCTGCCAGCTCGCTGCCTTTAACCCCAAACTCTTGCAAAACCCTCCACAGCTTGTCCTGTGCACATATGGTCAAATACCTTTCGTTATAGTTATCCATTGCATGCACTGGTACAGACATGTCCTCTCTATCTTACTAGGTCATTCAGCACTGCAGTTGTGGGCTAGAAAAGGCCTCATGGCAGGTCCCACACCAGATGGCTGGATGTTAAGGGTGGAAGATCTCCAGAGGCTTGACATCACCTTGGAGGATGCATAAGGACTGGCATGGGACTGCTAGCGATGGAGAGCCCTAGTGGACCTGGTCGGCTCTACGCATGATGATGTCGCTGGGACCACTAAATTGGGATGACCCCAGCCCGATCAAGCAAGAGCACAAAGCAAGCATGGTCGACACACCAAGTGTCTCCCTCTTGCCAATATTCCTTCGATTCCTCCAAGACCTGCTGTAGAGATCTGATCAGTTGTGCTGCATCCAGGAAAGAAGCCATATTAGGCGCAGGAGTGACTGTGTGGTAAGTAACATGCTTACCAACCACATGGTTCCGGGTTCAGTCACACTGTGTGGCATCTTGGGCAAGTGTCTTCTGCTATAGCCCCAGGCCGACCAATGCCTTGTGAGTGGATTTGGTAGACGGAAACTGAAAGAAGCCCGTCGTATATATATATATGTATGTGTGTGTTTGTGTCCCCAAGATCGCTTGACTACCAATGATGATGTGTTTATGTCCCCATAACTTAGCGGTTCGGCAAGAGAGACCGATTGAATAAGTTCTGGGGGTCGATTTGCTTGACTAAAAGGTGGTGCTCCAGCATGGTCACAGTCAAATGACTAAAACGAGTAAAAGTACTGAGAAATATGTATCTGTGTGTCTATGTATATACACACACATATATACACAAAAGGGGATGTGTATTGGGTGAGAGGTGCAGTAAAAGAATGCTGCCACTATATTGAGAATATATATATGTGTGTATATATTCTTTTACTTGTTTCAGTCATTTGACTGGGGCCATGCTGGAGCACCACCTTTAGTCGAGCAAATCGACCCCAGACTTATTCTTTGTAAGCCCAGTACTTATTCTATCGGTCTCTTTTTGCCGAACCACTAAGTTACAGGGACGTAAACACACCAGCATCGGTTGTCAAGCAATGCTAGGGGGACAAACACAAACATACACACACATACACACACACAGACACACACACACACATACATATATATATATATATACACATATACGACAGGCTTCTTTCAGTTTCCGTCTACCATATCCACTCACAAGGCATTGGTCGGCCCGGGGCTATAGCAGAAGATACTTGCCCAAGATGCCACGCAGTGGGACTGAACCCGGAACCATGTGGCTGGTTAGCAAGCTACTTACCACACAGCCACTCCTGCACCTATATGTGTACATACACTGTGATTGTCAATTTTTGACAATTAGTAAATGACGTCATGAGATGTCGAATGACTTGTAAGTTTAGCTTTAGAGGAACGGACTCTACTGCAGACACCACAGACATTGTCAGGCAGAGAAGTGTCGGGGATTGAGGTCAAGTAGTGGTTTCCATATGGATTGCTCAATTCTTTCTGTTTCAAATGACTTAACATGTACATGCAGAAGCAGAGGGGGTGGGTGAGGAGTTGAAGTCTAAACCAGAAGATTTATTACAGCTGCACTGATTCGACCAGTGTTTTAATTGCAGTTTTATTTGTGTCAACATTTGAGCTGTGGCCATGCTAGGGCACTACCTTGAAGGGTTTTTAATTCATCAAACAAATCACTCCCAGTACTTGTTTTTATAAAAGTCTCGTAGTCATAGGAGTGGCTGTGTGGTAAGTAGCTGGCTTACCAACCACATGGTTCCGCGTTCAGTCCCACTGTGGGGCACCTTGGGCAAGTGTCTTCTACTATAGCTGCGGGCCGACCAAAGCCTTGTGAGTGGATTTGGTAGACGGAAACTGAAAGAAGCCCGTCGTATATATGTATTATATATATATATATATATATAGAGAGAGAGAGAGAGTGCAGGAGTGGCTGTGTGGTAAGTAGCTTGCTTACCAACCACATGGTTTCAGGTTCATCCCACTGCATGGCATCTTGGGCAAGTGTCTTCTACTATAGCCTCGGGCCGACCAAAGCCTTGTGAGTGGATTTGGTAGACAGAAACTGAAAGAAGTCCATCGTATATATGTATATATATATATATTTGTGTGTGTGTATGTATGTGTCTGTGTTTGTCCCCCCCAACATTGCTTGACAGCTGATGCTGGTGTGTTTACGTAGACGAAATACCTATTTCTTTACTACCCACAAGGGGCTAAACACAGAGGGGACAAACAAGGACAGACAAAGGGATTAAGTCGATTACATTGACCCAAGTGCGTAACTGGTACTTATTTAATCGATCTTGAAAGGATGAAAGGCGAAGTCGACCTCGGCGGAATTTGAACTCACAATGTAACGCTCCAAAATGATTCAAAAATAGAATTTTCAGAAAAATAGATTCCAAAATAAAAAAAAAAAACGGCAGGAACTTAGTTGCCAACTCAATATATGTATGTATGCATATATAGGTACAGGACATCACAAACCATAAACAACATGAAATACGAAAACAAATGAGTTTAATACACAATCAACAAGAGAAACAAATGGAAAACAGGACAAGTAACATAAAGAACGACCCTTCATCAGTTGTCGGTCGTCCATCTACTCATTTCGAGCATTGAACGACAATATGAGTCTTCGAAGGCAGTTGCTCCCATGAAAGCCGAAATAAAATTTGGGATTTAACCCTTTAGTGTTCAGATTATTCTATCAAACATAATGCTTATTGATTTACATTGATTTGAATTAATCATGCATTATCTCATATCTTCAAGATCTTGATGGTGTAATTACTTAATGTAGAATAACATTGTAGGGTAGGTGTGAGGGCCTGGATCTGGTCAGTTTGAGCATAAAACAGATTAAATATTTTGGCCGGATATGACCGGTTTAAATACTAAAGGGTTAAGGAGGGTCAAAGTTGGTAGCAAAAACATGACAGTGAAGACAAACAAGGAAACCCAACGAAAACAATCATGGAGGGTCGTTAGACCAGACAAAGGTGCACTCTTGCAACATTGAGTCTTTAGCTCTTATTTTTAGCAATATTGGTGCTTCGGCACCCTTAGTGACCAAATTTTTCCTATATGTATATATATATATGTGTGGTAGCTGTCAGGATGGCCAAGCGGTCTAAGGTGCCAGACTCAAGGTGCATAAATGAACATCGAGTATTCTGGTCCACTAATGTGGGCGTGGGTTCGAATCCCACTTCTGACAGATAATTTTTTGCCAGCCTTGCCTGGCCTCCGTGCCGGTGGCACGTAAAAGGCACCATCTGAGCGTGGCCGTTGCCAGCCTCGTCTGGCACCTGTGTCGGTGGCACGTAAAAAGCACCATCAGATCGTGGCTGTTCGCCAGCCTCGTCTGGCACCTGTGTCGGTGGCACGTAAAAAGCACCATCCGAGCGTGGCCGTTTGCCAGCCTCCTCTGGCACCTGTGCCGGTGGCACGTAAAAAGCACCCATTACACTCATGGAGTGGTTTGCATTAGGAAGGGCATCCAGCTGTAGAAACATTGCCAGATCTGACTGGGCCTGGTGCAGCCTTTGGGCTTCCCAGACCCCAGTTGAACCTCCAACTCATGCTAGCATGGAAAGCGGACGTTAAATGATGATGTGGTGTGGATTAGCTACAGGACTTATTAGGTTTGAGGCATATCAACAAGTATTGCTTTGAGCTTGTTGCTCTTAATCCGTTTACTTATTTCATTTTTCTTTGTAAGTTTGATTGTTCTTTTTTAAAAACATTACACGTTTGTTTGTTTATATGTTTAAAATTTACCTGAAGTTAGTGGATTTTTGCTGTGATATGATTTAAGAATGCATTGATAAAATGGTACTGAAACGGGTGTAGTGAATTTTGAAGTCCACTTGTGTTCTTTTATATATATAATACATATATACACACATCCACACACACATGTGGCAGTACCATGTAAAAGCGCCTATGCCATACCATGTAAAAAAAAAGCATCTGTGGTACCATGTGAAAAAAAAGCATCTGTGTTGTGCCATGTAAAAAAGCATGTGTGGTACCGCGTGAAAATGTTTCTGTGTGGTACCATGTGAAAATGCATCTGTGTGGTACCATGTGAAAATGCATCTGTGTGGTACCATGTGAAAATGCATCTGTGTGGTACCATGTGAAAATGCATCTATGTGGTACCATGTGAAAATGCATCTGTGCAGTACCATGTAAAAAAAGCATGTGTGGTACCATGTAAAAAAGCATCTGTGTGGTACCATGGAAAAATGCATCTGTGTGGTACCATGTGAAAATGCATCTGTGCAGTACCATGTGAAAAGCATCTGTGTAGTACCATGTGAAAAGCATCTGTGTTGTGCCATGTGAAAAAGCATGTGTAGTACCATGTGAAAGCACCCAGCACACTCAGTAAAGTGGTTGCCGTTAGGAAGAGCATCTAGCTGTAGGAACCATTCCAAAGCAGACTGAAACCTAATGCAGCTCCCCAGCTCTGGTCAAACCATCCAACCCATGCCAGCATGGACAACATAAGTTAAATGATGTTGATGATACATATTCACACAGACATAGGCTTCCACACAGTTTCCTTCTCCCAACTCCACTCACAAGGCATTGGTTGACTTGGGGCTATAGCAGAAGACCCTTTACTCAAGTTAGTACCATTCGGTAGGATTGAACCCGAAACCATGTGATTTGCAAAGCAAGCTTCTTACCCTCACAGCCATGCCTGTGTCCATGTATTAATATTTGTCATTTTCTTTTCTTTTTCTTCCAGATATGAATGAATTAAATTTACCCAAAACTTGCCAAGTTAACTTTCCCGACCCTGATGACCTTTTAAATTTCAAATTAGTGATTTGTCCAGATGAGGTTAGTTCTATATATTCTTTTATTTGTTTCAGGCATTTGACTGTGACCATGCTGGAGCACCGCCTCAAAGGGCATTTTTTTTTTAGTCAAAGAAATCAACCCCAGGACTTTTTCTTTGTGAGCCTAATACTTATTTGATTGGTCAGTTTTGCCAAACTTGAGTTACGTGGACGTAAGCACACGAGCATCAACTGTTAAGTGATGGTGGGGACACACAGACACACACACATAAACATATATATAATATATATATATATATATAAATCTCTCTCTATATAAAGCTGAAGTTGTCTGTGCATGGCAGGTTTGGTAGCTTTCAACTAACACTATCTCCTCCGAGACCCTGAGGCACAATTTGACCAAAATTGAGAGTATGATAGAAGAAGGCTTGCTCTTCATTCCGAAGAAGAAAAAATTCAAATCGGACCATGTTAACACCAAAAATTATTTACATCAAAAAGGTGCTTTTTTTTCTATGAAAATCCCTATTTTTTATGATTTTTTAACTGCTGTGTTGCCTTTTTTTGGTGTATTTCAACCAGAAAAATGTTCACTTAAGGAGAATAAACAAGCTACATAATGCAAAATTTTTACTTTTCAAAAATTCCAATTCTAAAGGGTCGAAACCAACCCGAGCAACGCTGGGCGATACTGCTAGTATATATATATATATATATATGATGGGCTTTGGTCAGCCCAAGGTGCTGCATAGTGGGACTGAACCCAGAACCATGTGGTTGGGAAGCAAGCTACTTACCACACAGCCATGCCTTTTGTATTTTTAATTGTTGTCTCGTGCAATGGTTCTTAATCCAGGTCCATATGACCCTTGGGGAGCCATATAAACTTGAAATTCTTTTGGTCCTTAATTTCTCTGCCATACCTTATCCTTCTTTGTTCCTTCCACTTGGTCCCTTATATTCCTAATTTCTTTTGATGCCTTATATCTGTCATGTCTTACCCTCATTCTTTCCCCCTGGCCCTTTCATCACCATCATCACCCATCTACCTCAATGCCATAGCAACCAAGGTAGGCAGGTGCAGCCCACCCCAACCTTTGGACTAGCTGGTGCCCATTCTCCCTTGCTATCATGAGGCATTTTTAGAGCTGGATTTTCTACAGGGAGCATGCCCTTACTTACCCCTAACCTCAGTTTCTAGACATGAGTGGTCCTGAGACCAAGGCCTCTACCACGATTTTTAAGAAAGGTGGTGGAAAACTAGCTCAGGAAGGCGGGGACACTACTCCCTGAGACCCCTTTCGGAGCTCCCCCTTTATCTCTCAAATTTCCTACCATCTTGGCTCCATTACTTAATATCATCTCTACTATATCTAATCCTTGTTCCTTCAATCTGGCCCTTTTATCCCTAAATCCCTCAAGCCCGAACCATTTTTCTAAATTCTTCTACCTCCCAAGAACTGTTATGCCCTTTCCTTGTTCCTCCTGCCTAGCCCCTAATATTTTGACTACTCTTGACTATGATTCTGTCTGTTTGGGCCATTTATCTCTCTAAATTCTTCTGACCCCTAATATCTATGCCTCACCTTTATCTCTAAATCTTTTCTAAATTAGATCCTATTCCTTAATAATCAGTTGGGTCTCTTTATTCCTCTCAATCCCTTAAACCTGACTCAGCCCATTTATATTCAAATACTTCTGGCCCCCAATAACTGCTATGCCTTTTTCTTGTTCCATCCACCGGACACCCTAATATTTCAACTACACCTGACTATGATTCCTTCCATCTGGTCCCTTTACCTCTGTAAATTCTTCTGACCCCTAATATCTATATACCTCACCATAATTCTTTCCATCTGGACCCTTTATGTAAACCTTTCTAACCCAAACTCTATTTTTCCTTATTCCAGCCCATTTATACCCAAATTTTTCTGACCCCTAATATTTCTATACCTCACTCTCATTCTTTCCATCTAACCTCTTTCTCTAAATCTTTCTGAATTGAACCCTATTTCCTGATAATCAACTAGCTCCCTTTATCCCTCTCAATCCATTAAACCTGACCAAGCCCATTTATACCCAAATTCTTCTGACCCCTAATATCTCTGCTATTCTTTTCCCTTCTCATTACCTTCCCCTCTCTCCTCTTCCCTATGTCTTTCTAAATCTCTCTCATTGACTTTTGATTCCCTGGTTTTCTGTCACAGGGTTTCTACCGAGGTGGAAGGTTCATGTTTAGTTTCAAAGTTGGCCCTGGCTACCCACATGACGCACCCAAGGTGAAATGCGAAACAATGGTTTACCACCCAAATATTGACCTGGAAGGGAATGTTTGCTTAAATATATTAAGGTAAGTGCCATCTCTCTCACTCACTCATCCTCACCACTCTGTCAACATCTCACATCTGTCTTCTATACCAGTCATGGACAAACTGCGGTCCCAGGAAATGCGGTGGCAGACAGGAACCACTCCCTAAGAGCGGTGAGCTGGTAGAAATGTTAGCGCGCCAGGCGAAATGCTTAGCAGTATTTCGTCTGCCATTACGTTCTGAGTTCAAATTCCGCCAAGGTCGACTTTGCCTTTCATCCTTTCAGGGTCGGTAAAACAAATACCAGTTACGCACTGGGGTCGATATAATTGACTTAATCCGTTTGTCTATCCTTGTTTGTCCCCTCTATGTTTAGCCCCTTGTGGGTAGTAAAGAAATAGGTATTTCGTCTGCCGTTACATTGAGAGTTCAAATTCCGTCGAGGTCAACTTTGCCTTTCATCCTTTCGGGGTCGATAAATTAAGTACCAGTTACGTACTAGGGTCGATATAATCGACTTAATCCTTTTGTCTGTCCTTGTTTGTCCCCTCTGTGTTTAGCCTCTTGCGGGCAGTAAAGAAATGGGAACCACTCCCTGTGCAGGTAAAAGACGAATGCTTGCCTGATATCATGTACCTTGCCACAACCTCCTGCCCAAAATCATTCTTCTTCAGGGCTCAGTTGAAAGGGGGCATAAGACAGGCAGACAGAGGAA